>NW_027069812.1:388548-585300 GCF_002906115.3 Quercus suber
TACTTTAATCATTTTTTACACTAAACTTTAAAGAAAAAGAAACACAAATGTATGATTTATTGTACTAAATAATAAAAATATAAACACATACATATCTTTATTATAAACCAACAAACATAATATGCAATATATTTTGTCCAAGTAATAGATGTAATAATTGATAATAACAAAGTAAAAATGATTATAAAAAGATCACAATAATACAATTTATTACAATTTTTTGGTAATATAATAGTAACAATAAATAATATTAAATCATTTCAAAATTAACAAAACACATATATAAATTTAATTAGAGAGTCAAGATGCTTATCACAATTGTGATACCAACTAAAGAGTGAGAGATTATAGAGTGACACTTGCAACCAAAAAAAAAAATCAGATAATAGTAAATAAACACAAAATAACAACAACACTGAAAGTTTGTGAATTAGTTTGACCCTTAAAAGAGTTCAAGATATTGTATTTCTAATAATATCAACAAGATACTTGAGATTTGCTACAAGGCAATATTCTGCAATGAGTGAAAAATATTTGAATTTCAAAATAGATTGTTCCTAACCTAAGTTAAAGGCAAACAAGCTATGCTGAAGTTATGGACATCAATTAAAAGATATTTGAAAATAAAGTATTCCTAGCCTAAAAGCATAATTTTCTTTTAGAAGCACTTAAGTATGTCATAGGCTAATTATATGTTATCAACTACAAAATAATCAAATTCATCTATGGTGATTATTACAATTTATTATGGTAAATTACAAATATAACTAAAAATGCTTGTAGTCCTAACCATAAAGAATTCATTAATCTAAAATTTGAATAATAACAACAGCAACAACAATAATCATAATCATAATCATAGTCATACAAACAATATTAACTAAAAAACATAATATATTTTACAATGCCAAAATTCCTATTAAATTTTTTCTCTCCTCACTTACAATTTTGGCAACTTGGTTGCCATAATTTTTTTTTCTCCAATTTTCGGCAATTTGGCTGCCAAAATTCCTATTAAATCCTCCCCTAGCTTCTAATATTTACAAAGCATATATTTATTACAATAATAATAAATTTGCTAATTTCTAAAGCTAACAAAGCAAAGCAAAAAACTCACATTAACCCAAAACTTACAATTCTTAGTTGTGCACACTAGAGCAAAGTTGAAGAGTAATAAACAATGAAAAATTAGAAGTAAGTGAAACAATATGAAAAATGTAACTTTCTCTAAGGAGATGCATTGCAAAAAGTGATGCTGCATGCTATATTTTATAACGAGAAGCAGACATAAAAATAAAAAAGAATCTATACATGACATAGATTCTATATGTGTGATATTAGTAGGTTTTATTGGGAATGAATAAAGAATATATTCTATGTACTTAAAGTCTTTGGAGAATAAGAATCAGGAAGAGGTGATTGATTCCTCCAATTTTCAATGCCATAATTTTTTTTTTTCAACATGCCAAAATTCCTATTAAATTTTCTCTCTCCTCCCTTTCAATTTCGGCAACTTGGTTGCAACATATATATATATATATATTTTTTTTTTCTCTCATTTTCGGCAACTGGGTTGCCACAATTTCTTTTTTCTCCCCTATAATTTCAGCAACTTGGTTGCCACAAATTTTTTTTCCTCCTATTTTTGGCAACTTAGTTGCCACAATTGGTTTTTTCCCTTTCGTGCACTTCTCCTTCGGGCACTTCTGGGTAGCAGGAATTTCGGTAACCTCATTACCGAAATTCAAATTTTTTCTCACTCTAATTATCACATCATTTATCTCTCCTCTCTCATCCTTTTTTGTTAGAATTTCAGCAACGATGTTTCTGAAATTTGCTTCTTTCTTCACTTTGCCAAATAACTTCCAACAATTCCCATATCACAAATAAACTCACTTTTTGCAATATTCAACCAAAAGACTTTGTTGGGTTTTATGTTTGGCAAAAAGATTTTTTGCCAACTTATTTTACTATTTAGTTTATTTTTCCTACTATTCATGGGTCCCACCACACTTTTTGGTACTATTTGTTAGGTTCTAAGACTTTAGAATCTTAATATATTAGAACTTCATTGTGTAATGTTGGCAAACTTTGATCAAAACTTGTTAGGTTCTAAAGATTTAGGAATTTATGTATTTAAAACTCTAATGTGTAATGTCGGCAAACCATGATCAAAACAGGTTATTTAGTCTTATTTAAACTTGCTCAAAGTTGTGTCTTTTATGTAAAGTTAGAATCGAGTGGCTGCAGAAGTATTAGTAACTTTTGGTTTGGCTTGATCGATCGAAGCTTAAACTCGATCAATCGAATATCGGGCAGAATGTTTTTTTCTGCAGAATTTCCAACTCAGCCCAAACCCATTAAGGATTAGGGTTTTAGATCTAATTCTCTTAGTATATAAAGAAAACCCTAGCCACGTTTTTAGTGTAGCTCTTGTTGCTCATATTGCTGTTTGTGTGAATCTTTTGTGAGATCTATGAGGAGTTTTCCTTCACACAAGCTTAGGATTATCAAGAGGAGATTTCTTCAAGACCTTGATGATCATTCAGTTGTTGCCATAAGAGCTTAAAGATACACAAGCGGGTGTGCTTGTATTTGCTGGAGAATCCAAGAAAGAAGGAGTCCGTGGTCTTGGAACTTGCACGTGGTCGTGTTAGTAAGTTCTACTGGTGGGTAGCAATAAGAAGTCGAGCATGGGGGCTTGTAAGTCTTATTGTATGAACTTCGATTCTTTCAAGATAGTGGATTCAAGTTTACCTTGAGGATAGTTAGGTTAAATCCTTCCCAGGTTTTTTACCGATTTGGTTTTCCTAGGTCATCATATTTTTGTGTTATTTATCTTTTCGCTGCTATATACTTGATATTATTGCTTGATTGTGATAACTTAGATTTGCATAATTTGACTAAGTTAATCACATGGTTAATTAACTAGGTTAATCTGGTTGTGTTAAGGGGTCTAAAAACTGTTCAAGTGGTATCAAAGCGGTAGCTCTCTGTTTGTAGATCTTCTGATCTCTAAGCTGATCCTTGACCTCTATTATCATGGATAATTTAAAGTGTCTTTTTTATCATGTTTCTGATTATGTTTCTGTTGATTTTATTAATACCTGTGAAACTCTCCGTAAGGAATTAGTGAAATATATGAAAATTGCTAAGAAATTCAAGGAATAGTTAAAATTGGCTAATCTTGAAAAAGAGGAATTGGTTGTTGATTAGATAAATCTAATAAAAAAATTAATTTTTGAGAAATCAAATTTCCTCTCAAGATGAGAAGATGAAAAGTTTGGAACAAGAGTTAGTTGAATCTAAAGCTAGAATTTAAAATTTGACTAGTACCAAGCCTGCTGATGATAACAGAAGTGTTTCTGTTTCTCTTAAGCCTAAAGCTAAAAAAGTTTATATCCTTCCTTTCAAGAGGAATAATAAAGAAAAGACTTATTTTGCTAGGTTAGACAGAGGTAATGGTTCTGATGTAGACACTGAAGTTTCTAAACTTATGTTTAAACCTACTGTTAGAGAGCATAATAAATTTATGGGAAAATAGTAAACCCACTTGATGTTAGGCCCGTTTTCACTTTGCCTACCCGTGGTTCAAAATTTAACACTTTGCCCACCTGAGGTGCCTTCCGTGAGGGATCTGTTACCCACCTCTCCCTTTGTCATTAGAAAAACACATTTTTAGGAAAAAACAAACATAACAAAGATAAAAAAGTTAGGATTTTTTTTTATTGCTTGAGAACTTGTATGAGAACAAAACACATGAATAACACACGGATCAAAGGCTCAATGAAATCACTTTTAATCTATATTAATATCAACAATCTCATAACAACTCAAAATTGTGAACCAATTTTTACAAGAAGACCAACAATCTCAAAACAACCAGCAACGTTATTAACAAAAGAGAGTGAGATAGAGATATGCAATCAACAACCAAAGAATGAGGTAATGAGAAATCCAGCCGTGGGTTTGGATTGTGGTAGATCAGCCATGTACTTGCACGTGGTCGTGTTAGTAAGTTCTACTGGTGGGTAGCAATAAGAAGTCGAGCATGGGGGCTTGTAAGTCTTATTGTATGAACTTCGATTCTTTCAAGATAGTGGATTCAAGTTTACCTTGAGGATAGTTAGGTTAAATCCTTCCCAGGTTTTTTACCGATTTGGTTTTCCTAGGTCATCATATTTTTGTGTTATTTATCTTTTCGCTGCTATATACTTGATATTATTGCTTGATTGTGATAACTTAGATTTGCATAATTTGACTAAGTTAATCACATGGTTAATTAACTAGGTTAATCTGGTTGTGTTAAGGGGTCTAAAAACTGTTCAAGTGGTATCAAAGCGGTAGCTCTCTGTTTGTAGATCTTCTGATCTCTAAGCTGATCCTTGACCTCTATTATCATGGATAATTTAAAGTGTCTTTTTTATCATGTTTCTGATTATGTTTCTGTTGATTTTATTAATACCTGTGAAACTCTCCGTAAGGAATTAGTGAAATCTATGAAAATTGCTAAGAAATTCAAGGAATAGTTAAAATTGGCTAATCTTGAAAAAGAGGAATTGGTTGTTGATTAGATAAATCTAATAAAAAAATTAATTTTTGAGAAATCAAATTTCCTCTCAAGATGAGAAGATGAAAAGTTTGGAACAAGAGTTAGTTGAATCTAAAGCTAGAATTTAAAATTTGACTAGTACCAAGCCTGCTGATGATAACAGAAGTGTTTCTGTTTCTCTTAAGCCTAAAGCTAAAAAAGTTTATATCCTTCCTTTCAAGAGGAATAATAAAGAAAAGACTTATTTTGCTAGGTTAGACAGAGGTAATGGTTCTGATGTAGACACTGAAGTTTCTAAACTTATGTTTAAACCTACTGTTAGAGAGCATAATAAATTTATGGGAAAATAGTAAACCCACTTGATGTTAGGCCCGTTTTCACTTTGCCTACCCGTGGTTCAAAATTTAACACTTTGCCCACCTGAGGTGCCTTCCGTGAGGGATCTGTTACCCACCTCTCCCTTTGTCATTAGAAAAACACATTTTTAGGAAAAAACAAACATAACAAAGATAAAAAAGTTAGGATTTTTTTTTATTGCTTGAGAACTTGTATGAGAACAAAACACATGAATAACACACGGATCAAAGGCTCAATGAAATCACTTTTAATCTATATTAATATCAACAATCTCATAACAACTCAAAATTGTGAACCAATTTTTACAAGAAGACCAACAATCTCAAAACAACCAGCAACGTTATTAACAAAAGAGAGTGAGATAGAGATATGCAATCAACAACCAAAGAATGAGGTAATGAGAAATCCAGCCGTGGGTTTGGATTGTGGTAGATCAGCCATGGGTTTGGTGGCGTGGTGGCGACCCTAGGTGCTGCTTGTGCCTCTCCTAATTCTCAGTCCTTTTTCGCACAACCAAACACCATCAACCCAGGAAAGGGAAATGACCCTTCCAACTTCAAACCCACCCCCAATTCCAACCATAGTAGCAAATCCACCCCCAATTCCAACTTCAAACCCGCTCTAAATCCCAGCCATAGTAGCCAAACACCTGAATCCGAATCTGACGACCATTGTCACAGTAGCAAAACACCTGAATAATCAACCTGGCGAAACCGAATCCGACGACCCCACAACTCGGCGAATCTGACGGTCGGCTCTCCTTACAGCTCCTCAACCCAGATCATGATCGTGATCGTGATCATCTTCAGCTTGCGAAGATGAAAAGCACAACCATTGTCACAGTAGCAAAACACCTGAATAATCAACCTGGCGAAACCGAATCCGACGACCTCACAACTCGGCGAATCCGACGGTCGGCTCTCCTTGCAGCTCCTCAACCCAGATCATGATCATGACCGTGATCATCTTCAGCTTGCGAAGTTGAAGAGCACAACCATCGTCACAGTTGATTCCATGACGGAGTGGGACAGTCCAGCACCGAAGTTGTTTAGATCTCACCAAAGATAGCACCAAAGTTGTTTGGTAGCTCTGTGCACGTGTTGCTTATTTGCTTGTGGGTTTTGAGTATGTGGGTGCTGTTTTGATAAAAATGAGATTGCTTTTTAGGCAAAGAAACAGCTAAGAGTACATATTCAAACTAATACATGTTTGAATAACCCATTGGACAAGACAATAGCTTGATTTGTGTTTTGTTCTCATAGAAATTCTCAAACAATAAAAAAAACCCTAACTTTTTTATCTTTGTTATGTTTGTTTTTCCCTAAAAATGTGTTTTTCTAACGGCAAAGAGAGAGGTGGGTAACAGATCCCTAACGGAAGGCATCTCAGGTGGGCAAAGTGTTAAGTTTTGAACCACGTAGGCAAAGTGAAAATGAGCCTAACCTCAGGTGGGTTTACTGTAATTATCCCTAAATTTATTTTTGTGCATACTTGTCACCTTTGTAGTGTTGTTGGTCATATTAGACCAAATTATTCTTTGTTGAGGCAAGAACCAAAGCATGTGACTAGAAACCCCACTAGGAATACTGATGTTCCTAAATTTGTTCTTGTCTGCCACTTTTGTAGTGTCAGTGGTCACATTCATCCTAATTGTCATAAATTGAAATTTAAACATTCTATATTTTAATCTAGAATATGTGATGATATTTCTCCTGCCATAAATCCAAATAAATTGTTTCATATGCTTTTGAAAAATTTAAACTTGTTGGTTTGTGAAAGAAAATTGCAGGATTTTAGTCTTTCTTAGAAGATTGGTGCAATCTCTCAAATACACTCTGCCTCTCATGGATTTTCACCTACAAATCTGAAGACTTGTGCTATATGGGTGAGAAAAGATTCTCTAAGGTGAGTGTTGCTGACTTGTCCCTGATTTAATTCTTTCAATTGTTTGTGGACATGTTTTGTTCCTGTTTTTGGTTGTTTTGTTTTTTAGGTTGTTTTTTTTATTAAAAAAAAATCTAAAAACATTGAAAATTTTCAAAAAGACAAATATATTTTATTTCGTGTCTTATTTTATTTTTCTTGAGGATTACATGAATTATGATATCTCTCTCTTGATTTAGAACATGCTTGACATTGTGGAGAAATTTGAATAGCATGTGTTATATAAGTGCTAAGTTTTTTCTGATTTTGTGTGAGTATGTACTAATTTGTACATGTACTCAAGGGTTAATTAAGAAATTGATATTTCTTATTTGTGTACCCTCTATAACTTAGTCAAGCACTGGCATACATTGCTTTTGCATTTTTAATCATTTAACACAATGTGTTTTTTGTTCTTGGTCATAATTTTTTTTTAAATTAAAACGATTTTTGTGTTTTGTATTACATATCATGGATTTGAAATCAAGGTTGGCCACCTTATCTTTACATAACATGTTTATGTACCTTATTTAGCTTAGATGAGTTTATTTATTGCACTTTACTAGTTTGAGCTTTGTAGTGCATGTTGTGTCGAAGATGTTTATAGTTTTTGATCACTTTGTCTTGATCTTGAAGTTACATGTCTTTGACTGTTGGACTTGAATCTTTTGAGAAAGACATAAATAATCATCTCACCATTGTTCATTAGCCAATCATGAACACTTTAGTGCATATCGTAAGATTTTGTACTAAGAAAGTGTAGCACATGCACAAAAAGAGCATAAGGTGTAGCCTCGGTTTAAATTCTTAAAATTTGTGTGTACATTATTGGACTTAAACCTAAATCAAACAACTAAAATTGGTGTATACAATATGAGGCAAATTCAAGAAACTTACACGATTACAAGCTTATGATTTAGGAGAAGTGAGAGTTATATGATATAACTCTTTAGGTGATAGTTTCTTTCAAATTTTATGTGATGAATTTTGTAGACTTTGTGTTTGATCTCTATTCACATATCACCTCACATGTATCTCTAGTTTTTTCTAGTTGTACACACTATACAAGTTACTCTTTACTAAACTTGGTACATTTTATTGTGTGTGATCTTGTTGTGGCTATCCAAGATTAAAAGTTCTTTGATCTTAATGCAAAATGTATTTAAAGTTTGAGAAATTGGAAATTCTAAAACTTGAATGTACCTAAATTGGGGATTTTGTTCAAATTGGGTTTAATTGATGAAATTGGCTTGTTGATTTGATGTAATTGATCATTATTATCTGTCCTCTAACTTGTGTGATGATCAATTGGTCAATTTTTTTATAAAAACGAAGAAGTAGTTTTTCAAATTTTGGGGTTTTCGTTAGAAACTCTATGCTCAAGTCAATTTTGGGAATTTGAACTTATATTGAACTTAGTTTCACTGCATTAGAGCATGAATCATGATATATTTTTTCATGCATCATGTATGTTTAGGATTTACATGCATTGCATTGTTTTTGTATCCATCTTGCAGTTTTGCGGTCATATCTCTCATTGTTTTCACAAAAGCATGCATACATTTTGCTAAATTGGGTACTCAACTTGATTTAAAAATTGATTGATTAATTTTTGAGTTATATACTTTTTAGTATATGCTATTTTTGATGTGTGAACTACAGAAAATATTTTTCCTAAGAAATATGATAGATAATTAATGTGCAAATATTTTCTCTACTGATGCAATTGTTTATGAGTCACATAGTGTCAAATTTGCATTGATTAAAATAGAGAATATTTTTCTTCATGTGTATCCTCATCTTAGTTTTTATCTTTAGTTTGTGTGTTTTTCCCCACCTCCCCTTTTTCCCCAAAACTGTTTTTCCCAAAAAATGTTTTGTTTTTCCTATTTTTATAGGGGAAAAACTTGTTTTTAACATTTGTTGTTCATAAGGGGAGTTGTCTTTATTTTCTATAGAGTTGAATTGTTTTGTGTTCCCTTGATTATCTATTTTCTCTTAACCTTTGTTATGCTTTGTTTGAGTTATCTTTGTCAATACGTGACAAAAAGGGGGAGAAATAGTTGAAATGTGGGAATCTTGTTTAGGGGAAGTTGAAATTATTTTATTTGATGTATCTAACTTAGGGGGAGAGTTAGTTTGCATATTTGTTGATTTATTATTTTTCTGTCACACATGCGTTTATGCGTTTTGTTTAGTATTTCAGGAAATATAAAGGTTAATTCAATTGAGCTGCTGTTTACACTTGCAACTGATGGATTGTAGTTAGGATTGGTGAATGTTCAAAATGTGTGTAAAATACTTTTGAATGTTTATACCCCAAATTACAAAATATCAATTCAAGCTTATTATCAAACAATTAATATGTAGAACATGAATATAAGCCAAACATAAAATTGATAAACAATTTAAGGCAAATATAATCACATCCACAACATAAAATAAATGGCAAAGACAAAGGAAGAGAGATGCAAACACAAGGACAACACTCGATATGTTATCAAAGAGGAAACCGAAACTCTCGGCGTAAAACCTCTCCGCCGCCCTCCAAGCGGTCAATAATCCACTAAAAAATGTAGTTGGGATACATGAACAGCAATAGACCCTATAAGCCTAATCTACCCAAGTACTTAAACCCTTCAAACTTCTTACTCCAACGAGGTTGCACCGAACCTTTTTCTTTTCTAGCTTATGGATTCCGCTATAACCCATAGTATCAACCAATAATCGTTGGTCCCTTCTAAACTACTTCCCTTAGACGTGGGTGTGATGAGAAAATGATTTGGTTAATAACCTCTCAAGGATGCATCAATAGAGAGGAAGAGAGTAGAAGAATTTGAAAAGTCTCTTAGTGAAAATTGGAGATGAGACAATCTTGTTTTTCTCTAGGGTTTTTCTCACAAAATTCTCTCTAGAAGGTCTCTCCATTTCATGGGTATAAGGGTCTACATATAGTGGTGTGTGTTTGGAATACGAAGAGTCAGTTTTTCCCAAACAGGGCTGGTTGGCAGCTTGGCCTCGCGACTGGTCTAAGTCGTGAGTTCAAGTCGCGAGATAACGGCTTGGCCAACCTGGGACTTTTGTCCTATAGTGCGATAGCTGGGGTGACCCTTCACCTCCCCACATGCTTCTCACGTGCACAGCATTTGGTGGCTTGCAAGCCGCGAGTCCCTGCTTCTTTGCACATAGATGAGCAATTCTTCATAATCTCTTCACACACTACCCTTACATGAATTTCACCTAAATACAGGGTTACTAAGTGCTAAATTACAAGCAAATTGGCACGAAATAAAGCTGACAAGATGGTTGATAAATTTTAACCTTACAATTGGTTTTGTTATAATGGGCATTTTTTTTTTTTGTAAAGGGTTTTTATTTGTAAACTTTGAGCTTTTAGTTTGTGTTTTGTCACGGATTGTCAAAGGAGGAGTTTGTTAGGTTCTAAAAATTTATGAATTTATGTATTTAGAACTCTAATGTGTAATGTTGGCAAACCATGATCAAAATAGGTTGTTTAGTCTTATTTAAACTTGCTCAAAGTTGTGTCTTTTATGTAAAATTGGAATCGAGTAGCTACAGAAGTATTAATGACTTTCGGCCTGACTCGATCGATCGAATATCGGGTAGAACATTTTTTTTCTACAGAATTTCCAACTCAACCCAAGCCCATTAAGGATTAGGGTTTCAGATTTAATTCTCCTAGTATATAAAGAAAACCCTAGCCACGTTTTTTATGTAGCTCTTATTGCTCATATTGCTGTTTGTGTGAATCTCTTGTGAGATCTATGAGGAGCTTTCCTTCACACAAGTTCAGGATTATTAAGAGGAGATTTCTTCAAGACCTTGATGATCATTCAATTGCTGCCATAAGAGCTTAAAGATACATAAGCGGGTGTGCTTTTATTTGCTGGAGAATCCAAGAAAGAAGAAGTCTGTGGTCTCGGAGCTTGCATGTGGTCGTGTCAGTAAGTTTACTGGTAGGTAGCAATAAGAAGTCGAGCATGGGAGCTTGTAAGTCTTATTGTATGAACTTCGATTTTTTCAAGATAGTGGATTCAAGTTTACCTTGAGGATAGCTAGGTTAAATTCTCCCCAGGTTTTTTACCGGTTTAGTTTTCCTGGGTCATCATATCTTTGTGTTATTTATATTTTCGTTGCTATATACTTGATATGATTGTTTGATTGTGATAACCTAGATTTGCATAATTTGACTAAGTTAATTACTTGGCTAATTAACTAGGTTAATCTGGTTGTATTAAGGGATCTAAAAACTGTTGAAAACATTTAGTCTAGATTTAGGCTGCTTAAAGTGTGTTTATGTGTAAAGTTGGAATCGAGTGTACTATAGGATTTATTGTGTAAATCTGCAAGGCTCAATCGATCAAAAATTAGACTCGATCAATCGAAACTTGTGTAGATTATTTTTCTGCAAAATTTTCTAACTTAACCCAAGCCTATATGACGTATAGGATTTTATATTTTGCCTTAAGTATAAAAGGAAAAATCCTAACCACATTTTAAAGTTATTTTTTATGCTGTGTGTATGAATCTCGAGTGTGATCTAGATGTGTTTTCTTTCATACATAATTAGGGTTATCAAGATCAAAATTGATGTCGAGAGCTTGGTGATTGCTTCGGTTGCTGCATAAAGAGCTTAAAGAAAATACAAGTAGGAGTACTTTTGGTTGCTATAAATCCAATAAAGAAGTAGTTCATGGACTTGGAGCTATCACATGGTCGTGGTAGTAAATTTTCTACTCGAGGTAGCAATAGGATGTTAGTGGTCTAAGTTGCTATTGTAAAACTTCAATTTTTTCATAATGAATCTGATTTACCTTGAGAATAGTTAGGTTAAATCCTCCCCAGATTTTTTATTGGTTTAGTTTTTCTAGGTTATCATATCGTTGTATTCTTTATTTTTTGCATTGTTTACTTGATATGATTTACTTGTGTTAACCTAAATTTGAATAATTTAACTAAGTAATCACTTGGCTAAATAACTAGACTAAACAACTTGTGTTTTAAGATGTCTAAAAACGTACACTATTCATGGGTCTCACTATACTATTTAAGTTAACTTTTATTTTTATTTACAACACTTTCAGTAAAAAAATTTCAGTTTTAATAAAATAAGCGGATTCTAAACGGACTCTCAAAAGTTCATAGTCATTTTTTAAGAGTGAGTTCAGATGAGTTGGCTGAATTTTTTTTTAACTATTTTAATATAAGATGTTACTTATATATATATATATATACTCAATTAATCAAATTATCTATTTATATTACATTTTATTTAAATATTAATTTTTCTTAATTTTTAAATTAAAAAAAAAAAAAAAAAAGTTAAAAAATAAGCTGAATAGTACAGTGAAACCCATAAATAGTAGTAAAAATATGGAGATAAACTAAAAAATTCAGCTTGTCCCAAATGCATACTTGGTACATGATTATTTGGAGAAATAAGATAGGTAAAGAAAAACATGAGTGGAATTGCTTGCAAATCACCATGATTCTCATGTGATTTACAGAATTCTCTTTCGCTTCGATTTGGTTAGTATGATTTTCATTTTCTTTCTATGTTGAGTGGGTAGAGCTTTCGTGTGATGACAACGTATTTTTCAATAATAATAAAATGGCAAGTGACTTCTTTTATATATATATATATATATATATGTATGTATGTATTTAGGTAGATGATAAAATCATGACATAAGTTTGAAGTAAAAGGAATATTAATGAAAAACTAATTAAAGCTTAGGTAAACTCTCAAAAAAATAATAATTAAAGATGAGAGGAAGGGGAATATGAACCCGAAATGTTTTTGCTGAAAACATTTGGTAGTGTCAATTGCGTTTCAAATTGAGCTCTTGATGACCATTAAGATAGTTTCTTTATATAATAAAGGGGAAAACAAAATATTCTTGAAGCGCTTTTTTAGGGATTATTTAACTTATTTATTTATTTATGAAAGCTTAATTTACTTACATAAGGAATAGGATAAGGTCTAATATCTTTAACGCTCAATTTGTTTTGATGAAAAACATTGTGTGAAGATAGTTTTTCATATTTTCCAGTATTTGTTAGCATAAAAAAAAATTGAGTCAAAGGAAAATTATTTTTAGTTAACATAAAAAGTATGACTTATTTTTAGAAATTATTTTTCACTATTTTCTTTTTTTAGAAAACAACTTTATCTTATAACAAGCCAAATAATGGAAGTTAGAAGATTATTTTTGAACTCATTTAAGGTTGATACCAAACATAAGAAAATGAGATAGTTTTATAGAAAATGCTTTTTGAAAAATGACTCATTTTCTAGAAAACATCATCACTAAAACTAACAAATTGTTATTGAAACAAACAAACAAAATAAAAACTTACCTAGATTTAATAATAAAAATTCAATTATATTACTCTTTTGTCAACTTCTTTTAATTTTAATTTTTTTTTTTTTTTTAACGTTGTCTCATATCTTNTGTTGCTTATTTGCTTGTGGGTTTTGAGTATGTGGGTGCTGTTTTGATAAAAATGAGATTGCTTTTTAGGCAAAGAAACAGCTAAGAGTACATATTCAAACTAATACATGTTTGAATAACCCATTGGACAAGACAATAGCTTGATTTGTGTTTTGTTCTCATAGAAATTCTCAAACAATAAAAAAAACCCTAACTTTTTTATCTTTGTTATGTTTGTTTTTCCCTAAAAATGTGTTTTTCTAACGGCAAAGAGAGAGGTGGGTAACAGATCCCTAACGGAAGGCATCTCAGGTGGGCAAAGTGTTAAGTTTTGAACCACGTAGGCAAAGTGAAAATGAGCCTAACCTCAGGTGGGTTTACTGTAATTATCCCTAAATTTATTTTTGTGCATACTTGTCACCTTTGTAGTGTTGTTGGTCATATTAGACCAAATTATTCTTTGTTGAGGCAAGAACCAAAGCATGTGACTAGAAACCCCACTAGGAATACTGATGTTCCTAAATTTGTTCTTGTCTGCCACTTTTGTAGTGTCAGTGGTCACATTCATCCTAATTGTCATAAATTGAAATTTAAACATTCTATATTTTAATCTAGGATATGTGATGATATTTCTCCTGCCATAAATCCAAATAAATTGTTTCATATGCTTTTGAAAAATTTAAACTTGTTGGTTTGTGAAAGAAAATTGCAGGATTTTAGTCTTTCTTAGAAGATTGGTGCAATCTCTCAAATACACTCTGCCTCTCATGGATTTTCACCTACAAATCTGAAGACTTGTGCTATATGGGTGAGAAAAGATTCTCTAAGGTGAGTGTTGCTGACTTGTCCCTGATTTAATTCTTTCAATTGTTTGTGGACATGTTTTGTTCCTGTTTTTGGTTGTTTTGTTTTTTAGGTTGTTTTTTTTATTAAAAAAAAAATCTAAAAACATTGAAAATTTTCAAAAAGACAAATATATTTTATTTTGTGTCTTATTTTATTTTTCTTGAGGATTACATGAATTATGATATCTCTCTCTTGATTTAGAACATGCTTGACATTGTGGAGAAATTTGAATAGCATGTGTTATATAAGTGCTAAGTTTTTTCTGATTTTGTGTGAGTATGTACTAATTTGTACATGTACTCAAGGGTTAATTAAGAAATTGATATTTCTTATTTGTGTACCCTCTATAACTTAGTCAAGCACTGGCATACATTGCTTTTGCATTTTTAATCATTTAACACAATGTGTTTTTTGTTCTTGGTCATAATTTTTTTTTAAATTAAAACGATTTTTGTGTTTTGTATTACATATCATGGATTTGAAATCAAGGTTGGCCACCTTATCTTTACATAACATGTTTATGTACCTTATTTAGCTTAGATGAGTTTATTTATTGCACTTTACTAGTTTGAGCTTTGTAGTGCATGTTGTGTCGAAGATGTTTATAGTTTTTGATCACTTTGTCTTGATCTTGAAGTTACATGTCTTTGACTGTTGGACTTGAATCTTTTGAGAAAGACATAAATAATCATCTCACCATTGTTCATTAGCCAATCATGAACACTTTAGTGCATATCGTAAGATTTTGTACTAAGAAAGTGTAGCACATGCACAAAAAGAGCACAAGGTGTAGCCTCGGTTTAAATTCTTAAAATTTGTGTGTACATTATTGGACTTAAACCTAAATCAAACAACTAAAATTGGTGTATACAATATGAGGCAAATTCAAGAAACTTACATGATTACAAGCTTATGATTTAGGAGAAGTGAGAGTTATATGATATAACTCTTTAGGTGATAGTTTCTTTCAAATTTTATGTGATGAATTTTGTAGACTTTGTGTTTGATCTCTATTCACATATCACCTCACATGTATCTCTAGTTTTTTCTAGTTGTACACACTATACAAGTTACTCTTTACTAAACTTGGTACATTTTATTGTGTGTGATCTTGTTGTGGCTATCCAAGATTAAAAGTTCTTTGATCTTAATGCAAAATGTATTTAAAGTTTGAGAAATTGGAAATTCTAAAACTTGAATGTACCTAAATTGGGGATTTTGTTCAAATTGGGTTTAATTGATGAAATTGGCTTGTTGATTTGATGTAATTGATCATTATTATCTGTCCTCTAACTTGTGTGATGATCAATTGGTCAATTTTTTTATAAAAACGAAGAAGTAGTTTTTCAAATTTTGGGGTTTTCGTTAGAAACTCTATGCTCAAGTCAATTTTGGGAATTTGAACTTATATTGAACTTAGTTTCACTGCATTAGAGCATGAATCATGATATATTTTTTCATGCATCATGTATGTTTAGGATTTACATGCATTGCATTGTTTTTGTATCCATCTTGCAGTTTTGCGGTCATATCTCTCATTGTTTTCACAAAAGCATGCATACATTTTGCTAAATTGGGTACTCAACTTGATTTAAAAATTGATTGATTAATTTTTGAGTTATATACTTTTTAGTATATGCTATTTTTGATGTGTGAACTACAGAAAATATTTTTCCTAAGAAATATGATAGATAATTAATGTGCAAATATTTTCTCTACTGATGCAACTGTTTATGAGTCACATAGTGTCAAATTTGCATTGATTAAAATAGAGAATATTTTTCTTCATGTGTATCCTCATCTTAGTTTTTATCTTTGGTTTGTGTGTTTTTCCCCACCTCCCCTTTTTCCCCAAAACTGTTTTTCCCAAAAAATGTTTTGTTTTTCCTATTTTTATAGGGGAAAAACTTGTTTTTAACATTTGTTGTTCATAAGGGGAGTTGTCTTTATTTTCTATAGAGTTGAATTGTTTTGTGTTCCCTTGATTATCTATTTTCTCTTAACCTTTGTTATGCTTTGTTTGAGTTATCTTTGTCAATACGTGACAAAAAGGGGGAGAAATAGTTGAAATGTGGGAATCTTGTTTAGGGGAAGTTGAAATTATTTTATTTGATGTATCTAACTTAGGGGGAGAGTTAGTTTGCATATTTGTTGATTTATTATTTTTCTGTCACACATGCGTTTATGCGTTTTGTTTAGTATTTCAGGAAATATACAGGTTAATTCAATTGAGCTGCTGTCTACACTTGCAACTGATGGATTGTAGTTAGGATTGGTGAATGTTCAAAATGTGTGTAAAATACTTTTGAATGTTTATACCCCAAATTACAAAATATCAATTCAAGCTTATTATCAAACAATTAATATGTAGAACATGAATATAAGCCAAACATAAAATTGATAAACAATTTAAGGCAAATATAATCACATCCACAACATAAAATAAATGGCAAAGACAAAGGAAGAGAGATGCAAACACAAGGACAACACTCGATATGTTATCAAAGAGGAAACCGAAACTCTCGGCGTAAAACCTCTCCGCCGCCCTCCAAGCGGTCAATAATCCACTAAAAAATGTAGTTGGGATACATGAACAGCAATAGACCCTATAAGCCTAATCTACCCAAGTACTTAAACCCTTCAAACTTCTTACTCCAACGAGGTTGCACCGAACCTTTTTCTTTTCTAGCTTATGGATTCCGCTATAACCCATAGTATCAACCAATAATCGTTGGTCCCTTCTAAACTACTTCCCTTAGACGTGGGTGTGATGAGAAAATGATTTGGTTAATAACCTCTCAAGGATGCATCAATAGAGAGGAAGAGAGTAGAAGAATTTGAAAAGTCTCTTAGTGAAAATTGGAGATGAGACAATCTTGTTTTTCTCTAGGGTTTTTCTCACAAAATTCTCTCTAGAAGGTCTCTCCATTTCATGGGTATAAGGGTCTATATATAGTGGTGTGTGTTTGGAATACGAAGAGTCAGTTTTTCCCAAACAGGGCTGGTTGGCAGCTTGGCCTCGCGACTGGTCTAAGTCGTGAGTTCAAGTCGCGAGATAACGGCTTGGCCAACCTGGGACTTTTGTCCTATAGTGCGATAGCTGGGGTGACCCTTCACCTCCCCACATGCTTCTCACGTGCACAGCATTTGGTGGCTTGCAAGCCGCGAGTCCCTGCTTCTTTGCACATAGATGAGCAATTCTTCATAATCTCTTCACACACTACCCTTACATGAATTTCACCTAAATACAGGGTTACTAAGTGCTAAATTACAAGCAAATTGGCACGAAATAAAGCTGACAAGATGGTTGATAAATTTTAACCTTACAATTGGTTTTGTTATAATGGGCATTTTTTTTTTTGTAAAGGGTTTTTATTTGTAAACTTTGAGCTTTTAGTTTGTGTTTTGTCACGGATTGTCAAAGGAGGAGTTTGTTAGGTTCTAAAAATTTATGAATTTATGTATTTAGAACTCTAATGTGTAATGTTGGCAAACCATGATCAAAATAGGTTGTTTAGTCTTATTTAAACTTGCTCAAAGTTGTGTCTTTTATGTAAAATTGGAATCGAGTAGCTACAGAAGTATTAATGACTTTCGGCCTGACTCGATCGATCGAATATCGGGTAGAACATTTTTTTTCTACAGAATTTCCAACTCAACCCAAGCCCATTAAGGATTAGGGTTTCAGATTTAATTCTCCTAGTATATAAAGAAAACCCTAGCCACGTTTTTTATGTAGCTCTTATTGCTCATATTGCTGTTTGTGTGAATCTCTTGTGAGATCTATGAGGAGCTTTCCTTCACACAAGTTCAGGATTATTAAGAGGAGATTTCTTCAAGACCTTGATGATCATTCAATTGCTGCCATAAGAGCTTAAAGATACATAAGCGGGTGTGCTTTTATTTGCTGGAGAATCCAAGAAAGAAGAAGTCCGTGGTCTCGGAGCTTGCATGTGGTCGTGTCAGTAAGTTTACTGGTAGGTAGCAATAAGAAGTCGAGCATGGGAGCTTGTAAGTCTTATTGTATGAACTTCGATTTTTTCAAGATAGTGGATTCAAGTTTACCTTGAGGATAGCTAGGTTAAATTCTCCCCAGGTTTTTTACCGGTTTAGTTTTCCTGGGTCATCATATCTTTGTGTTATTTATATTTTCGTTGCTATATACTTGATATGATTGTTTGATTGTGATAACCTAGATTTGCATAATTTGACTAAGTTAATTACTTGGCTAATTAACTAGGTTAATCTGGTTGTATTAAGGGATCTAAAAACTGTTGAAAACATTTAGTCTAGATTTAGGCTGCTTAAAGTGTGTTTATGTGTAAAGTTGGAATCGAGTGTACTATAGGATTTATTGTGTAAATCTGCAAGGCTCAATCGATCAAAAATTAGACTCGATCAATCGAAACTTGTGTAGATTATTTTTCTGCAAAATTTTCTAACTTAACCCAAGCCTATATGACGTATAGGATTTTATATTTTGCCTTAAGTATAAAAGGAAAAATCCTAACCACATTTTAAAGTTATTTTTTATGCTGTGTGTATGAATCTCGAGTGTGATCTAGATGTGTTTTCTTTCATACATAATTAGGGTTATCAAGATCAAAATTGATGTCGAGAGCTTGGTGATTGCTTCGGTTGCTGCATAAAGAGCTTAAAGAAAATACAAGTAGGAGTACTTTTGGTTGCTATAAATCCAATAAAGAAGTAGTTCATGGACTTGGAGCTATCACATGGTCGTGGTAGTAAATTTTCTACTCGAGGTAGCAATAGGATGTTAGTGGTCTAAGTTGCTATTGTAAAACTTCAATTTTTTCATAATGAATCTGATTTACCTTGAGAATAGTTAGGTTAAATCCTCCCCAGATTTTTTATTGGTTTAGTTTTTCTAGGTTATCATATCGTTGTATTCTTTATTTTTTGCATTGTTTACTTGATATGATTTACTTGTGTTAACCTAAATTTGAATAATTTAACTAAGTAATCACTTGGCTAAATAACTAGACTAAACAACTTGTGTTTTAAGATGTCTAAAAACGTACACTATTCATGGGTCTCACTATACTATTTAAGTTAACTTTTATTTTTATTTACAACACTTTCAGTAAAAAAATTTCAGTTTTAATAAAATAAGCGGATTCTAAACGGACTCTCAAAAGTTCATAGTCATTTTTTAAGAGTGAGTTCAGATGAGTTGGCTGAATTTTTTTTTAACTATTTTAATATAAGATGTTACTTTTATATATATATATATATACTCAATTAATCAAATTATCTATTTATATTACATTTTATTTAAATATTAATTTTTCTTAATTTTTAAATTGTTTTTATTTCTTTACACATAACAACTAGCGTCCATTATTTTCTTTTCTTTTTTGTCCTCAACATACATAAAAATAATAATAATAATAAATAAATACAAAATTAATAATATCAACATAAATTTGCACGATTTCTATAGCAACCATGTATCTTTACACAACTTTGCATAATCTAATATGAGTGAATTTTGAGTTTCATTGGCTTAAATGTGTTCTTGATTTTTTATTTTTTGGTAAGAATAATGCTAACAGTAAGGTTTAAGGGAACCTAAACCTCCAAGTTAGACGGGTTCACACTCTTTGATTTGGAAAATCATTATTATCTTTATTTAGTGTCCATACATGAATTTATACAAGATTAATTTCATTCCAAATAAAGATAAACATTACTTTCACACTCCCTTGTGTGTGTGTTTATTTCTAAAAAGAAAAAAGAAAAAAACATAGTTACACTTTTAACCCTTAAAATTTGGTAGTGTTTTAATTTCAAAATCTTAAGTTTGAGCTTTTACATTTTGATCAACCAAGTTTGGTTTTATATTCAAAATGCTCATTTCTTCCAACTTTGTGACTAATTTGGAGAAAGAGGAAATTGTTTTTTTAGACTTGACGACTAAATAAAACACAATCAAACTTGATAGACCAAAATAAAAAATCTTAAAGATAAAGGTCTAAAATGAAAATAACCCCATACTTCAAGAGTCAAAACTCAAAGGTATAATTTACTTAATCTTTATTTACTATTTTATTTAAATACATCATGACAAATTCCTAATTTTATCTTAAAAGTATAATTAATTTTAATCTTAAATGTCGTTCTTCTGGAGTTGATACTCCCATTTTATACGTTCTTGAAGCCTTTTATTATGCAATTAATACATGCATTATTGTTGAGTGAAAATACACTTTGAGGCTTGGTTTTGCTTGAAGTAAACCAATTGATTATCTCTTATGTTTGTGATTTGCTCATTGGTGAGGTTATAACAATTAGTATTAGAGCCAAGTTAATAGACAATGAATTGAGCAGCTAGAAGCTGAACTTGGTGTAAAAATAAATAAATAAATAAAACTGATAGCAATGCACTCTTAAGTAGATGTGAGAGATGTTCTTCATACTGAATGCTCATCTTGATTAACTTATAAATAAGGGTTGTGATCAAATTGAAGATTCGCACAACCAAAAAAAAAAAAGACAAAACTCTAGCCAAACTAATTTCAATCGACTTACACGCAGTCAACATAGTGATGAAACTGCATAATCTAAATAAATCAAGGCATCTCAATGGCCAAACTACTCAAAAACCTAAGCAATTCACTCAACACAATATAACACGTGTCTATTTTTGAACACGTCACCTCTTAATGGGTCCAGTGTACTACATGCACTGGACCTAAGCCTCACCCTTTTACGGAGAAGAAATTACGGAGAGAATGCCATGTGCCATCAATTTATCTTACTTATACCAGCTGAAACAATCACAATTAGCAAAGAACAAAGACTACTGTTGAATAAACCAAAAAACAGTTGCTTTGAAAAAGAAGCACGAGACTTCCTCAGTTCCCTGAAAAGCCTGCAGAAAGATGAACAGTTGAACCTTTAATTCATTTTTAAATAACATGAAATTCTACCTAATTCAGATGCACTTCTTAGTTGCACATTTTACAATCATAATTTTTACTGAATGTGACATTGGATATATAATTATGCTTATAAACCCTAATCTAATCCCCTCTCATTTCACAACAACTCCCCAGCCGCCTTTCTCCCTCTCCACTCCCACTCTCACTCACTCTCAATCTCACCACCAGCCCAAGATGTCACTACCGGTCCAAGCTTTGTCATGCTCTCCCTCAAGCAACCTCGTCGACAAGCGTCTTAAGCGATCAAGCACCTTTCCTCACCTCGCCGGACCTTCATCTTTCTCACCTTGTTGTGAACTCAAGCCTCTGCACTGAAAATCAGTTTTTTGTTCAAAGAATCAAATTTGTATTTTCTAGTTTAAGTGCTATTTTTGTTGAATAGAATCGGCTTGTTTGATTTGATTTTGTAAGGTCTTCTTGTTAGGACCTAGAGATTATATGTCAATTCTTGTTTGTACTTTTGATGTGGGAAAATTTTGTAATGAAAATAGTTTCCCCTACTGTTTGGTTGCTGGGAAAATCAGTATCAGGCAAACAAAATTTTTTTTTGGTTGGGCAACGAATCTGTTAAGATCTGAATTTTCTTGAGTTTCTTGATTGGACAAAGGGATCTGTTCAAACCTAGGGATTTTCTTGATTGGACAAAGGGTTTCGGATCTGTTCAGATCTGGATTTTCTTGAGTTTCCCGTACTGTTTGTTTGCTGAGAAAATCAGTATCAGGCAAACAAATTTTTTTTTTTTTTATTGGGCAACGGAATAGGCCCTAAAGTGGCATGGCCCAATAGGGCCCGTGGGACCCGACGGGGCAGGTCTGGGCCTCGGAAAAAAATCTGATTAATAATCGGGCCGGGTCTAGGTCGCGGGTTCTGGCCTGCAGGTTGGGTCCAGATATAAAGAAACCCAGCCCGAACCCGACCCGTTGCCATTCCTACTATCAAGTTGTGAGTGGTTTTTTTTTTTTTTTTTTTTTTATAATTATTTTTAAGTGATGTTAGGGGAGTCTTACAAAATTTTATTACATAAATCTTAGAAAATGATTGAACTTTCAAACACAAACCAAAAATTTAATTTAAACTTTTAATTATAATATTATTAATGTGACATCAGATTTAAACATGATAAAGTTTTGAGACATTAAAAATTTGATACTTGCTAATGTAGCAGATTGCTAGTGGTAAGTAAAAAAGTGATGTTAGTAATTGACCCAAATAAGAATCGGTGAAAGCTTGCCAACTCAACATGCATGAATAAAATTGCCAATTTTTTTGTGCACGTAGATGTAGTATCACACTTTAAACACACTGTATAAATGATGAGTTGCTCAAAAAGTATGGACACATTATTGTCAGTTTGAAAAAAAAAAAAAAAAAAAAAAAAAAAAAAAAAAAAAAACTATCACTTATGTAGATTTAGAATTCAAATTTGTTCATGCAAAAATTTATGTCTATTTTATCATAAGAACATACTTTTTTCTATTTTATATACTCATTTTTCAAAATAGCCTATATCATTATTTATTTTACACTACATTTTATTAAAATATCAAAATTTCTTAATTATTTATATTTCTTCACAATAACCTTAATCAACTCTCTTTTTTCATTGTTAAAAAAAATAAAAACTCTGTTTTCATTGTTGAAATCTATATATAATAATAATAATAATAATAATAATAATAATAGGTAAAACTGAGAGAAAGTTCAATTAGATTTCAAATTGGAATTCAATTAGAGTCTAATTTTGCACCACATGTCACATCTAATCTAAGTTTTTATATTTTTGTACGAAGTGAGTTAATTCAATGTACAAATTGAATTTCAATTAGAGTTTAATTTTACGACATGTGTTTTATCTAATCTAAGTTTTTAAATTTTTGTACCAAATGAGTTAATTTAGTATAAAAAACAAGGAGTCAAATATAAGTAAACCATAAAAAAAAATTATGAATGATTTTATATTTATGATCATTTTTTTTTTTATAGAACTGAAAACAATTCAAATTTATAAGTCATAAATATATATATATATATAAATAAGTAAAACTAAGAGAAAATCTAATTAGATTTTAAATTGGAATTCAATTAGAGTTTAATTTTGCGGCACGTGTCACATCTAATCTAAACTTTTATATTTTGTACGAAGTGAGTTAATTTAATGTACAAATTGAATTTCAATTAGAGTTTAATTTTGCGACATGTGTCCCATCTAATCTAAGTTTTTTAATTTTTGTACCAAATGAGTTAATTTAGTGTAAAAAACGAGGAGTCCAATATAAGTAAACCATAAAAAATAAAAATTATGAATGATTTTATATTTATGAGCATTTTTTTATAGAACTAAAAACAATTCAAATTTATAAGTCATATATATATATATATATATAAGTAAAGCTAAGAAAAATCTAATTAGATTTTAAATTGGAATTCAATTAGAGTCTAATTTCGCGCCACGTGTCCCATATAATCAAAAATTTTAAAATTTTGAACCAAATTAGTTAGTTCAGTGTATAAATTGGATTTCAATTAGAGTTTAATTTTACAGCACGTGTTCCATTTAATCGAAATTTTTTAATTTTTGTGTCAAATGAGTTAATTTAGAGTAGAAAATGAGGAGTCCAATATAAATAAATCATAAAAAAAATAATCATATATCTAACACTATATATAAAATAAGATGAAGAGAGAGTTTGAATGATTTTATATTTATGAGCATTTTTTTTTATAACTAAAAACAATTCATTTGGCACAAAAATTATATATATATATATATATTAATTGGTAAAGTTTAGAGAAAATCCAATTAGATTTTACAATTGAAGTCCAATTTTGCACCATGTGTCCTAAATTATTTATTTTTAGAGAGAGTTTTATTTTTTAATTTTGAAATCAAATGTGAAACTATACCATAAATATCCATTCAAGTGAGTTATTGTATATAAAAACCAAAGAGTCTATAATTAATGAATATAAAAATTGTTAGATTCTAAGACTTTAGTAACTAAATGTATTAGAATTTCACTTTGTATATGTTGGCAAACCATGATCAATACAATGAGTCTAAGTTTAGGCTTACTCAAAGTTTATTTGTTATAGTTTGAATAGAGCTGAATGCAAAAACTTATTGTGCAAAATTGCAAAGCTCGATCGATCGATCGAGAGTTGTATCTGCAAAATTATAATTAAGCCTAAATAGCAGTTTAAGCCTATTAAAGATTAAGATTTCAATCTACTTCTCCCAGTATATAAAGGAAACCCTAAGCACGTTTTTGTAAGGTTTTTTAGAGAGAGAAGAGTGTGCCTCTTTTGTAGATCTAGGGTTTTGTACCCAAACAGCTTTCTCATGTCTTCTACCAATGTTATTCCTTGAAGAATCTCAAGATCGGTGTTGTAGTAGTTGCTGCCTTCTTAGTGATCAAAGGTGCTAATGATCTAAACTTCAAGGGTGGTTTTGGAGTCATAAAAGGAGAGTTTGTGTTTTTATCATAAGTGTGGGTGCTTGTGTGCAAAGTCCAAATAGAGAAAGAGTCCGTGAATTCAGAACTGTCCGTGGTCGTGGTAGTAAATTTTCTACTCGAGGTAGCAATAGGATGTTAGTGGTCTAAGTTGCTATTGTAAAACTTCAATTTTTCATATGATCTGTTTTACCTTGAGAATAGTTAGGTTAAATCTCTCCAGATTTTTTATGGTTTGAGTTTTCTAGGTTATCATATCGTTGTATCTTTATTTTTTGCATTTTTACTGATATGATTTTTTTGTGTTAACCTAATTGAATAATTTACTAAGTAATCACTTGGCTAAATAACTAGTTAAACAACTTGTGTTTTAAGGATGCTAAAAACGTACAAGTGGGTATCAGAGCAAGTTAGCTCTTGTATTAGATCTTTTGATCTAAGAGTTGATCCTTGATTCCTACTATCATGGATAATTTAAAGTGTCTTTCTGCTCATGTTTGTGATAATTTGAATAAAGAAGATGCTATTGCTTCTATTGATCTTATTGATGCTTGTGAAACTGTTCGTAAGAAATTATCTAAATCATTGAAAATTGCTAAGAAATTCAAGGAAGAGTTAAAATTGGCTAATCTTGAAAAAGAGGAATTGGTTATTAGATTAGATGAATCTAATAAAAAAATGAATTTTGAGAAATCAAATTTCCTCTCAAGATGAGAAGATGAAAAGCTTGGAACAAGAGTTAGGTGAATCTAAAGCTAAAATTGAAAATTTGACTGGTACCAAGCCTGCTGTTGATAACAGAATTGTTTCTGTTTCTCTTAAACCTAAACTAAGAAAATTTATATCCTCATTTTAAGAGGAATAATAAAGAAAAGACTTATTTTGTTAGGTTAGACAAAGGTAAAAGTTTTGAGTAGCAGTGAAATAAATATGCTAACCTCAGGTGGTTACTGTAATATATAAATATTTTTGTGTGCATACTTGTCACCTTTGTGGTGTTGTTGGTCATATTAGACCAAATTTTCTTTGTTGAGGCAAGAACCAAAGCATTGACTAGATTAGGAATATTGATGTTCCTAAATTTGTTCTGTGTTGCACTTTTGTGGTGTCAGTGGTCAATTCATCCTAATTTCATAAATTGAAATTTAAAAATTCTATATTTAATCTAGATATGTGATGATATTTCTCCTGCCATAATCCATAAAATTGTTTCATATCTTTTGAAAAATTTAACTTGTTGGTTGTGAAAGAATTTGAGGATTTAGTCTTTCTAAGAAGATTGGTGAATCTCTCAAATACACTCGCTTCTCATGGATTTTCACCTACAAATCTGAAGACTGTGCTATATGGTGAGAAAAGATTCTCTAAGGTGAGTGTTGTTGATTGTCTTGATTTAATTCTTTCAATTTTTGTGGATGTTTTGTTCCTGTTTTTGGTTGTTTTGTTTTTTAGGTTGTTTTTATTAAAAAAAAAATCAAAAACATTGAAAATTTCATTATTTATTTTGTCTCTAGTTTTAGTTTTCTTGAAGATTACATGAATTATGATATCTCTCTTGATTTAGAACATGCTTATATTGTGGAGAAACTTGAATAATATGTGTTATATAATGTGTTATATAAATGCTAATCTATTTCTGATTTTGTGTAAGTATGTACTAGTTTGTACATGTACTTAAGGGTTAATTAAGAAATTGATATTTCTTATTTGTGTACCCTTTATAGTTTAGTTAAGCACTGCCATGCATTGCATGTGCATTTTTAATCATTTAGCTTAATGTGTGCTTTTAGTTGTGGTCATAAATTTTTTTTTTTAAAACCAAAAAGATTTTTATGTGTTTTGTATTATACATCATGGTTTTGTAGTTGAGGTTGGCCATATTATCTTGACATAATATGTCTGTATACCTTGTTTAGCTTATTAGATGAGTTTATTTTTTATGCACTTTGCTAGTTTTAGCTATGTAGTACATGTTGTGTGAGAGTTGTTTATAGTTTTTGATCACATGATCTTAATTTTTAAGTTACATGCTTTTGATTGCTAGGACTAGAAAATCCTAAGAGAAAGACATAAATAACCATCTTACTATTGTTTACTAGCCAATCATGAACACCTTAGTACATATTATAAGATTTTGTACTCAAGATAGTGTAGCACATGCACAAAAAGAAAATAAGGTGTAGCCTCGGATTAGAAATAAAATTGGTGTGTACATTATCTGACTTAAATAACAATTTCATAATGAAATAAAAATGGTGTGTACATTATGAGGCCAAAAAAAAAAAAAAATGCATGATTGCAAACTTGTTTTCTAGGAGATGTGGGAGTTATATGATGTAACTCTTTAGGTAATAGTTACTTTCAAACTTATGTGATAAATAATGTAGAAATTGTGATTGATTACTATCTACATATCACCTCACATGTATCTCTTGTTATTGCTAGTTGCACACACTATACAAGTTATTCTTTGCTAAACTTCGTAAATGATATGACGTGTGAATTTGTTTTGGCCATCCAAAATTACATGTTTCTTGATGTTAATGCAAAATATGTTCATTGATTGATTTTTGGGGATAAAAAGTGTTACATTCTTGTTTTGGAAGATTTGAATTGAATTTAAGTGTTTTTGAAAAACTTTTATACTCATGCATTTCATTCATGAAATAAGTTGATTTGAGTATTTTTTACATAAAACTTCTTCTGTTTTTCAAAATTTCATTTTTCCAAATTTTCAATCAATCGAGGATGTTTTTTGACCGATTGAAAATGCGTTAAAATTTTTGGTTTGACTCTGCCTGTCTCGATTGGTATTCGATCGACGCTTGACCGATTGAAATTGAAAAATTTTCAGTATTTAAGTTTTTGACCAAATTTTTTTTATGCATCATTTATGTTTAGGATTTACATGCATTACATTGTTTTCTGTATCCATCTTGCATTTTTTGCAGTCATATCTCTCATTGTTTTCACACATAACATACATACACTTTGCTAAATTGGGTACTCAATTTGATTTAAAATTTTATTGATTAATTTTTGAGTCCTTTGTACATTTTAGTATACGCTATTTTGTGTGTGAACTGCATAAAATATTTTTCTTAAAATATATAATGGATAATCAACGTGCAAATATTTTCTCTTAAACACATTGCATGCATATGCTTATGGGTCACATAGTATCAATTTTGCATTTATTGAAAGAGATAATATATATATATATATATATTTTTATGTGTATACTCAACTTAGTTTTTAAGTTTGATTTGTATCTTTTTATTTATCCTCACCTTCTAAATTTTTTCCAAAACTGTTTTTCCCAAAACTTTTTTGTTTTTCCTATTTTTATAGGGAGAGAAATTTGTTTTTAATACCTAACAAGTGATCATAAGGGGAGTAGTTGCTTTTCATTTGTTTTCTTGATTCTCTATTTTCTCTTGACTTTTGTTTCGTATGTCTCTTTGTTTGAATTGTCTTTGTCAATATGTGACAAAAAGGGGGAGATTTAGATGAAATGTTGGAATATGTGGGAATCTTGTTTGTTTTGTTTAGGGGGAGTTGAAATTGTTTTTGAAAGGAGGAGAAAATAAATTTTTTGATGTATCTAACTTAGGGGGAGAGTTATTTTACATATTTGTTATTTGCTTTAATTTGTTTATTTTAGTTTACTTGTATTTTTCACACATGCGTTTATGGTTTGTTTAGTATTTTAGGAATTTACAAGTTAATTCATTTGAAGCTGCTGTCTATTCTTGCAACTAATAGTTAGTAGTTAGTTGGGCTGTTTAGACAATAATGTGTAATTGGGCTGTTTTTTACTTTGAGCATTTTATCTCTTGTAATGTGTTTTGTCACAGATTGCCAAATGAGGAGATTGTTAAGTTCTAAGACTTTAGAAACTAAATGTATTAGAACTTCACTTTGTATATATTGGCAAACAATGATCAAAACAATGAGTTTAGGTTTAGGCTTACCCAAAGTTTATTTGTTATAGCTTGAATCGAGTTGAATACAGAAACTTATTGTGCAAAATTGCAAAGCTCGATCGATCGAAAGTAAGGCTTGATTGATCGAGAGTCGTATCTGCAGAATTATAATTATGCCTAAACAACAGTTCAAGCTGATTAAGGATTAGGGTTTCAAATCTACTTCTCTTAGTATATAAAGGAAATCCTAAACACATTTTTGTAAGGCTTTTTAGAGAGAGAAGAGTGTGCATCTTTTGTAGATTTAGGGTTTTGTACTCAAAAAGCTCTTTCATGTCTTTTACCGGTATTATTCCTTGAAGAATCTAAAGATCTGGTGTTGTAGAAGTTGCTGCCTTCTTTAGTGATTAAAGGTGCTAATGATCTAAACTTTCAAGGTTGGTCTTGGAATTACAAATAGGAGAGTTTGTGTTTTTTTATCACAAGTGTGGGTGCTTGTGTTGCAAAGTCCAAATAGAGAAAGAGTACGTGGATTCGGAGTTGTCTCGTGGTTGTGGTAGTAAGTTTTTTACTCGAGGTAGTAATATGATGTTAGTGGTCTAAGTTCTATTATACAAACTTCAATTTTTTTTATAGTGGATATGTTTTATCTTGAGAATAATTAGGTTAAATCATTCCCAGGTTTTTTATCGGTTTGATTTTTTTGGGTTATCATATTATGTGTGCTTTATATTTTTACATTATTTACCTGATATGATTTTTTTGTGATAACCTAGATCTGAATAATTTATCTAAGTAAATACTTGACTAAATAACTAAGTTAAACAACTTATGTTTTAAGGGGCTAAAAATGTACAAAAATTATTTAAAAAATGAATAATTTACATTTTTTTTATAAAACGATCTTTCCTTAGAATCTGAAAAGACAAAACAAAAATTTGTTACCTCTTCAAATTCCTCTCTCTTTCCATGTGAAACGACCAAGAGCCAAATCTAGTTCGTCTACATAAATCCAGTTCAGGTCTGCGATTGCTTTACTTGAGGAAGCAGCTACTCATCATAGACTGCCTTTTTAAGGTAAGACTTGCCATTTCTCTTTCTTTCTTTCTTTTCTTTTTTTTTTTTTTTTTTTTTTTTTTTCACGTTTTCATTATGCTTGGTTGTGCTCGTTTCATGATAACTTACAATAACAGAGTGTTCAAAAGGATATATACAATTGTTTTCTCATTAGGTTTTCCTTTTGTCTTTTGGGTATACAATGAGAAACTCAGCTATATGGTTGCATTAAGATTAGTAAAAAACAATTGATATTTCACATCATAAAGTTGTATTATAGAATAAAAAAATACCTTTTGTTTTACTTATATTTTTGACATTTCATCATTTGAAAAACGTTGTCAAGCTAAAATTTTTGAAATGTTGATTCAAATTCTAATTTATTATTTCCTACTGATTTTTTTTTTTTTTTTTTTTTTTGAGAAACTGAAACGATCCCTTTATCTAAGAACCTTTTGTTTTACTTATATTTTGGCATTTCATCATTTGGAAAAAGTTCTGCGATTCATTGACCTTGAGATTTCTTTTAACTGCAGCGACATTCATGGAGAAGTCTGTCAGTGCATTGTTAGAGGATCAAGTGGTGATTCATTCTTTTGATATTTTCTCTCGGACTTAACTTAATCATTAAAACTATGATTGCATATAATATGTATATCCATTCCGTAAATCTCAAACAAGAAACTTTGATTGGCTATTCATGGCAGAGGGAAGAGACGAATCTCCATGCTAGGATTATAGAGCTAGAAAAGAACCTCGACAACGCCAAACAAAGGTTGGGCATGGGAGAGGATCAAATGGAGAGGTTTTTAAAATCTACATTGAGGTTTGCAGAGGATAAAGGGGTGTGTTATGGATTCTTTTTCTTGAAATTTCTTCGGTTACTATTTAGCATGTATAAGTTATTAAATTTCTTATGATTTTTATCTGAAATGATTTATCAATGGCAGAAAGAAAAAGTGAAATTTCAATCAAGAGTTTCTAAGCTAAAAAAGAAACTTGAAGCTTTCAGACAAGTATCTGGCAGTGCAGAGGAGGTTGATATGGAGATCAAGGAAAAGATGCAAGCAACTGGACTAGCTATGGCTGAAATGGAATCTCTTAATCAAAATCTTATTGCCAAGGAGCGGAAAAGTAATGATGAATTGCGGGAGGTTTGTAAGAAATTGATGGATGTAAGTATTGCTAAAATGTTATATGCTTTTGCGTTTGTTTTTTACTACATATATGCCTCAACCTGAAAGTCATCCGAGTTTATATATTTATGTATTTCTGGAGGAATGGCTGACACAATGGTCTTTAAAACAGAAAGAAGAAGACTTGGAGCAGATGGAAGCAACAATCCAAAGTCTTATTGTTAAGGAGCGAGCTAGTAATGATGAACTGCAAGGGGTTCGAGGGGAGTTGATCAATGTAAGTATATCTTTGTGCATAAACTACATTTATTGTTCTGGTGGATATTTTTTGGATCTGATATAACATTTAACAGAACCTGCTCATTGAAGAAGCAAATTTTGTAGACTTAAGATCCTACAACAATGTATAGTAGTTGTTAATTACCAGTTTAATGGCTTTTGAAGTTGATTGTTGAAGACTGGTGCTAATTGACAAGCTAAATAATGTATCATTTGATTATCTCAATCATGTGTTAAGTTCAGATTTCAGTGTTTAATTTTCTTTGCCAGAGGCATTTTAAGTGATTTTGTATTGTTGATCATAATAAAAGATGTGGTTGGGGGAAGAAAGATAAGAAAGATGGTGCACTTGTGGATGCTGAACAGACATGGATGGACATTGAGATATTTTTAAATGTTGTTTATATGTTATTATTGAGGTAATGCCATTCCAATATGGCCTATAACGTTGAATTTACTTGGTTTGCAGGGTTTGGAAGAATTTGGAAGTTCTGATTTTATTGGAATCAAGAGAATGGGAGATCTTGAACTTAAACCATTCTACAGAGCAGCCAAGAGAAAATATTATGACCCGGAAGCAGGAGAGAAAGCTGCAGAGCTGTGCTCAATTTGGGAGGATTGCCTCAGGGATTCAAGCTGGCATCCTTTTAAGATTGTCATGGGTAAAGAAGGAAATTATGTGGTATGCATTTAATAAATTAACAGCATTATTTTTTTCTTTTTGTAATTTAATAGTTACAATGGGGAGGGGGCTTTTCAACCCTAGATATCTTGGAAACACCAGGAGTTACCAACCAATTAAACTATAAGGCTCTTGATTATTTAACACCATTATAAATAATTTATTTATTTGCAGTTTAGCTCACCTTATTATTCAACCATTTATTAGAACTGCAAAATATCTCCATGACTGTTTTCCTGCTAGCTTGAACGTCTGCCTTCAATTTTTCTTATTTAATTTGCACCAAATGCTCCTTTCTTTGCTTCTCCTTCAGTGAGATTTTTACTGATGGTTTATAACTTTATATTGGATTGTGCAGAATATAATTAATGAAGACGACGAGAAATTGAAAGGTCTAAAAGATGAGTATGGTGATGAACTTTATGAGGCAGTGATCGCAGCCTTGACAGAAAGGAATGAGTACAACCCAAGTGGCGGGTATGTAATATCAGAGCTATGGAATTACAAAGAAGGGAGGAAGGCCTCACTGAAAGAGGTAGTATCATACATACTGAAGCATTGGGAAAAGCCCAAGCAAAAGAGGAACCGAAGGTTAGTAGTTTTACAGTGAAAGCTATGGACATGATTAGAATGTAAATTTTATTTGTAAATCTTAGTAATAATAATGAAAAGTGAATTTATGTTACATTAACAGGCAATGTGAAACTTCATACCTTACTGTCCAAGAGGGAAGAAAAAATTTAAGAAAGAAAGGAAGATTAGACATTTTTTTCCACACCTATTACATGAACAGTACCTCTCTTATATTTTTATATATTTGTTTCTTGGATACAGTGCTCATTTCACTCTTATGGTATTTGAAGGTGTAATTTGTGTGTTTACTTCATGCATGATTCGTACATTGACTTGCACTTTTGTTATATGGAATCTATATGTAATTTTTTTTTTTTTTTTTTTTTTTTGTAATTAAAATTACAAATCAAGGCAAAAGAGGAATATGCCCAAAACCACATCTAGAGCCTTGGGACATGTCCCAATCTTGAAGAGAAGAGATATATTGAGGGGCCCATCTCATTTGCAGTGGGCATGCCAACATGCAATATTGTGGGGCTAAACGGCTAATATTTCTGTTTACAAATTGAAAATTCCCTACATGATAGGGAATTAAGTTAAGCGAAAATGGTTGACAAAAAAGGAGTACTAAAATCTGGTACATTGACTAAAGGATGCTAGAGGACTTCAATAACGGAAATGGAGTCATAGGAGAGGCGATGGTGGACAGCCTGCTTGAGAGCCAGGAGAGCTGCAACTGCAACAAAGGAGCTGCATGAACTTCATGACTTCATCCATATACGTGCTTGTTAAACATAAGACTTTAAATGGTATGAGACAGTTCTAGCTCTTCCATTATAATATTTATTTATCAAGGCTAATTATATTTATTATCGTGGATGATGCATAATATAGTGATTTTGTTTACAAAAAAATGTAAGAAATCAAAGCATCTTGACCCTCTAGCATGAATTCATCCAGAATCAGATTATTTGAAAATTCTGGTAAGTCATTGATTCATCTGGTGTCTAATGTTAATTTGTAATTCATTTTTACTAGATTGAAAATTTATGATGTTCAGAAATATATATATATATATATATGAGGGTTTTTTTTTGTCATTGTGTTATCTTGTAACCCAGTCGGGTCGGGTTTGGGTTCGGGCCGGGTTTTGTTAAAAACCCGGACCCGCTTCGGGGTCTTTTTTTTTTTTTTTTTAAAACCCAAACCCGACCCTATTCTTTATCGGGTTGGGCCGGGCCGGGTATCCACAGGCCGGGCTATAATTGCCATCCCTACTTGCTAGGTGGTAGGTAGAGATTTGTGTGGGGGCTAGGGTGAGCTAAGGAGTATTGAGCATAGATAGAAAACTGAGAAGACCCAATTGAACTTTCATATGGAGTACCTGGGCTTAAATAATCTAAGGAAGGGATTAGGCTGAAGAGTAAATTAGTTTGAGGAAATAGTGAACAGAGGAGGACAAAGAAATGATAAGCCATACCAAGGGTGTTGGTCAAGGAATTAGCAGTGGCTTATTAGAACAGAAGTTAGGGGAAGATTCCTAACGAAGCCACCATCCCCTTCACATTAAATACTTTGCACCAACCAAACATGTCGCATTAATAGCTGAATGACACCTGAACAATGCCTAAACATCTTGTTACCTACTTAACATAGCCTTAAAAAGAGGGGAGAATAGAGATGGGACCTATACCGGCGGTTTTAAAATCACAAGTGTAGGTCCTGTAGGGCTATTGTCACACTTGTTGGGCAGCACTAGGAAGCACAGGAAAAAAAGTGCCAGGATAGCTCATTTGGACCTATACCAGTGGTTTTTTGGGGTTGCAGCTGTAATTTAAAAACGCTACTATAGCCCCAAATTTTTGTAGTATATCTTGCTTGAAATATCATCCACCCTGCATGTAGATGGCAAGGATTGAAGTATTAGAGCTATAAATAGGGAAAGATTCTCCATGTATAGGGGTTTGATCAAGAAAAGGAGAAAAGGATAGAGATAGAAACCTTGTAATATTGAATATAGTTGAGTCTTGTAATCCCACCCTAGAGCAAACACTCCTCAGATTTTCTAAGGAAAGTAATACAATCAAGAATTGTTCTCGTAGTTCATAATTTGGACTTTTGTTTTTATCTCTTTCTTTTTAGCGTGTTGAATTATTGTTTTAACTCAACTGTTAGTCAAAGTACCCATCTCTTACAAATTAATTGTTATGAGCAAAAGCCCAACCCATTAGCTAGGTTCCTTGGTTTTTGATCCATACAAGATTGATACAGCATCAATTTTATATATGTTTATTGGGCCAAAATTGGGAATTAACCCTGTTTGTCAAAGAATATAATTAGTAGGCACTATTACAAAACTATATTTTTTACTAACATTTCGAGTTTAAAAGACTCGATTTAGAACTTATAAATCGAGTCTTAAAGACTTAGTTTCAGTGTTCTGATTACGTCTGATTTGGTGTTTCTTCCACATGTCGTCCACCTAGAAATCAAGTCTCTAAAACTCGATTTATAAGCCAAACAAAATTTAAGTCTAAGTCATGTACAAGCCATTCCCAGAAATACCCAAAAAAAAAAAAAAAAATTAAGAAATCCCAGAAACATAACAATCCTAGCACAATGAAACACATTCGCTATTTATTCAACAATGAAACAATTTTTCTGGGTTTTTCTATTTTGACTAAAAACTGATCTTGAAAACCCAAATCAAATCAGAGAAAGAAAGAATCCAAGGAGACCCAGATTAGATTGAAGAGAAAGAATCTAGAGACCTAGATCAGATATGAGAGAGAGCTCTCCTCACCTCGTCGGGTTGTTCACCAAATCCAAAAAACTCTGAGAGAGAGATACCGATCATAACAAATGAAGGTGAAGGAAGCCACCATCACGATAGCGGTGATTAGAGGCCGTAGGCGGTGATGTAAGGGCTTCAGCTATTGTGGTCATGTCTGATGAGAAGGATCATCGTTGGCTGTGTGAAGGAAAGCGATGCCGGGGTTCAATCGAGGGCAACCATTGTTATCGGAGAAAGGGAAAGAGAGGCAGCGAATTACGGAGGAGGTAGGCGAAACGGCAGCAGAGTGCACCATCATATGTTGCTGCTGTTTGTGCAGTCTCCTTGGATTCTTTCTCTCTCTAATCTGATTTAGGTTTTCAAGTTCAGTTTTTAGTCAAAATAGAAAAACCCAAAAAAATTGTTTCATTGTTTAATAAATAGCGAATGTGTTTCATTGTGCTGGGATTGTTATGTTTTTGGGATTTCTTAAATTTTTTTTTGGGTATTTTTGGGAATGGCTTGTACATGAGAGACTTAGACTTAAATTTATTTTGGCTTATAAATCGAGTCTTAGAGACTCGATTTCCAGGTGGACACCGCGTGGAAAATACGCCAAATCAGATGTGATCAGAACACTAAAATTGAGTCTTTGAGACTCGATTTATAAGCCCTAAATTGAGTCTTTTAAACTCGAGATGTTAGTAAAAAATATAGTTTTGTAACAGTGCCTACTAATTATATTGTTTGGCAAACTGGATTAATTCCCAATTTTGGCCATGTTTATCGTTGATATCACTTTTAGTATGCATTAGTCAAAGCATACCACTTCGGTAATTATAAAGACAATTGCGAAAATCATTGAGGAGTTTGTAAGGTCACGTACTTGCGTCTATTTCGAGATTACCTAATAGGCTCATTAATGGATTGGTATGTGACTAGTTAATTAATTTTATGAACTAATCTCTTCTTACTTTTTAAGGGTCATGCTAACTGGTGCTCTTAAGACAATGATTAACAATCCTTTTTAGGAAAGTTTTAACATCATTTTTATTGGAAATGGAAAAATCTATCAAAACATTATTTGTTTTTTTTTTCTCATAAAAACTTTCTTTAAATGGATTGTTAACTATTGCCCAAAGGGCATCTGTTAGCATTTTCCTTTAATATATATATAAATATATATATATATATTTTGAGCTTCTTTAAGGGAACTCTAAACCTTCAAGTTAGACGAGCTCTTTAATTTTTAATATCTTGATTATTTTTATTCAATGTTCACATATAAATTTATATGAGACTAACTTCCAACCAAATAAAGATAAAAACTAATTTCATACAATTTATCAATAAAATTAATCACAACACCTCCTATTCCAAAGACTTAATTACATTTTTAACCCCCATAATTTGGTGGTGTTTTAATTTTGATCTCTTAAGTTTGAGATTTTTCATTTTGATTAACCAAGTTTGATTTTGTTTTCAATATGCTCATTTATTCCATCTTTGTGACTAATTTGGCTATTGAGAGAGAGAGAGAGAGAGAGAGAGAGAGAGAGGACATTGTTTTCATGGGGCATAACGGTTTAATAAAATGAAATCAAACTTCATGATTCAAAATGAAAAATCTTAGAATTAAAGGTCTAATCAAAATGAAAATAGCCCCAAACTTTAAGGCTCAAAAGTATAATTTAGTTTAATCTAAATTTCTAATTTATTTAAATACATCACAAGTCACAACAGATTCCTAATCTTTTTCCACCAATATGTACTTACCTTAGGTTTCTTTAATGTCTTCCTTTTGGATTTGATCTACTACCACTTTCTATGTTCTTCAAGCCTTTTATTTTGCAATGACATGCATTATTATTGAGTGAAGTTCACTTTGAGGTTTGGTTTCAATTAAAGAAAACCAATTGATTATCTCTTATGTTGTGATTTGCTCATTTGTGAGGTTATAACATTTAGTATTAGAGCCAAGTTATAGACAATTCATGCATTGAGTAGGTAGAAGCTAAAAACTTTTTTTTTAATAATTCCAATAGCAATGCATGCTTAAGTAGATGTGAGAGATGTCCACCATACTGAATTATCATCTTGATTAACTTATAAAATAGTGTAGGTTGTGGTCAAATTGAAGATTTGCACAATAAATAAATTAAAAATTAAAGGAAAACCTCTCCCTTGTAGGAGACTCTCCCCCTTGACCTCACCTTGAGCCCCCTCTCCCTTCTAAGGGCTTTTCCTTTTTTCAAACACCCACTGCCATACCCGGTGCTCACCTCCCTAACCCACAACCCCACACCACCGTTCACTCCCAAATGGACCAAGACGTAATTGAAGGACTTTAGCACCTCAGCCTCACAAAAGAAGAAGAAGTAGACATCCCTATCACAACAATGAATAAATCGGACTTGATAGAAGAGTGCGCGTTAAGCCTATTTGGAAGACTTCTCTCGGACAGACATCAGAACCATCGAGCTCTAAAAAGCACCCTCAGAGCCGCCTGGAAGATGGGTTCTGATTTGAGAATCGTTGATGTTGGAAAGGATATTTTTCAGTTCAAGTTCTCCTTGAGACTGACAAGAGGTCATAGCTGTCAGAACAAGCTCGTTTTATGAGAGTCAGGGTGGATTTAACCCTTGACAAACCACTGCGAAGATGGGGCAACATAGTTACTCTTGAAGGAGAAAAAACGTGGGTCACGTTTAGGTATGAAAGACTTCCCACCTTTTGCTTTCAATGTGGTTGGCTCGGCCATGATAAGAAGCACTACCAACGCCAACCTCACACTCCTAATTCGGCAAAATAATATGGAGAATGGATGAGGGCAAATGGAAACTAAAAGGGTAACTCTAAAAAATCCAAAACTCAAAATAATTGGGGCTTTGACAAAGAACGATCAGGAAAATCAAGTGGCCAATCTGCTCCAGCCACAACAACCTTCTCAAACCCAAGTTCGTCGCTCCGATCTGGGGCAGAAATTCAAAATGACAGTCAAATCGATAAGGGTGTTACACCCAACGTGGCTGATGGGCTTGAAGGGACAGCTTCACAGCCAACAGAAATTCAGAGATGTAACCCAACAACTCCTAGATCAGAGAGCTCATCGTGTGATATGCAGTGCGTAAATGCCTTGGAAGGAAATATCAGTGACGAGCTTTCCTTAGTGGGCCTCCCCAATTTAGCCCCTAAAGAGGCCCAAGAGATCTCTAGCCCCTTAAAGCCTTTACCCGAAAAATCAAGTTCTCTGGTTAACCCCAAAGCTCCATCTAGCCCAAGTTAAACAAAACAACCCAAAGGAAAAGTAAACTTGAAAAGAATAGCTCGAGACAAGGGGAAACATGCCCATGGAAGTCCCAGGAACATTAATAAGGCCTTATCAGGTAATAAAAGGTCAGGTAAGCTGGACTTCTCTTTTGAATTAGATGAACAACTCTCTCCAAAAAGGCTCTGTGTAATACCTCTAGCAAACCCAGGTGGCTTCCCTCTTATATCGGCGGTAGTTGCTAGTCATCACTGCCGGGCACAATGAATTCCATATGTTGGAACTGTCGGGGAATTGGGAACCCTCGGACAGTGTTTGCGTTGCACGACTATGTGCGACGGTGGAATCCTTATATTATCTTCTTGGTGGAGACTAAATCAAAGACAAAACGAATGGAGAATATTAAATTTAAACTGGGTTTTTCTAACGATCTAATTGTCCCCAACCAGGGTTGTAGTGGAGGACTGGCCCTCCTCTGGTCCAGGAAACAAATTTGGAAATTATCTCCTTCTCCAAACACCACATTGACGCCATTATCACAGATCAGCAGAGCAATTTTAAATGGTGTTTCACTGGTTTTTACGGCCACCCAAATTCCCATACGAGGAAAGAGTCCTGGAACATCCTCGCATACCATAATGCTCAATGCTCCTTACCTTGGTTTTGTTGTGGAGATTTTAATGAAATTTTATCTTTGACTAAAAAATTAGGTGGAGCTATGAGACCACAAAGGCAAATGGAGTGCTTCCACGAGGCTGTGGATATTTGTGGTTTCCAAGACCTCAGTTTCTCAGGTTCGAAATTTACATGGTGTAATATGCAAAGGGGCAGTAACAGAATCTATCTCAGATTGGACAAAGCTTTTGCCAACTTGGAATGGATCAACCATTTCAAAAATACCAGGGTCCATCACTTTTCTGAATCTACCTATGACCATTGCCTCTTAAGATTTTCATACTCTTGCTCTCTGCCTCCAACTAAAAAACATTGTTTCCACTTTGAAGCCATGTGGGCTAAGCGTGAGGATTGTAAGGAGATTATTGAAGCTGCATGGCAAGGGGGCAATTCCTTGACTACTTTGGAAGGTATTGCTTCCAACCTATCTCGCTGTGCATCTGATTTAATGGCTTGGAATAAGGATGTGATCGGCAACATCCCAAAGAAAATCCAGGAGAAAAGAAAAGCTCTTAACATCCTTATTGCGCATGATCATGATGGCTTTCGTGGAGTAGAAATTGATGAATTAAGAAAGGATATTAATGAGCTTCTAGATAGTGAGGAAACATTGTGGCATCAGCGTAGTAAAGTTCACTGGTATAGAGAGGGTGACAAAAACACCAAATTTTTTCATGCTAGAGCTTTTGATAGAAGGAAGAAGAACACCATCTTGGGACTTTGGAATGATGATGGTTACTGGTGTGAGGATAAAGATAGTATCTCAGCCACTACACTAGCCTACTTTGAAAAAATATACACTTCTTCCTCACCTCAAGGCATCCTAGAGGTCACCAATGCCATTCCCAACTGAGTCACTGAAGAGATGAATGTTGAACTAACCAGAACCTTCACCAAAGAAGAAGTAACTAGAGCTCTCTAGCAACTCCATCCCACCAAAACTCCTGGACCCGACAATATGTTAGCCATTTTCTTTCATAAATATTGGAGTACTGTGGGTTCTGATGTTACTAATATGGTTCTGAATGTGCTCAACCTCAATATGCCCTTAGCAGAAATCAACAAAACTAACATTTCCCTTGTTCCAAAAACTAACAACCCCACCAAAATGACAGAGTTTAGGCCAATCAGCCTGTATAATGTAGTTTACAAGCTTATCTCTAAAGTTCTAGCCAATCGTCTTAAAGTCATTCTTCCTCATGTAATCATGGAAAACCAAAGTGCTTTTACCTCTGATAGGCTGATTACGGACAATGTATTGGTCGCGTTTGAACTCATGCACTATCTAAATCACAAATCAGAGGGGAAGGAAAGCTTAATGTCCATCAAGCTAGACATGAGTAAGGCTTTTGATAGGGTGGAATGGGGATTTGTAAAGAGTGTAATGGAGAAATTGGGCTTTGATAGAAAATGGGTAAGTCTCATCATGCAGTGCATTTCCTCTGTCTCTTATTCTGTGATTATCAATGGTGAGGTTTTGGAAGCATCACCCCCTCTAGAGGCCTCAGACAAGGAGACCCGTTCTCTCCGGGGCTTTTTCTCTTGTGTGCTGAGGCCTTTCCGCTCTCATTCATCAAGCAGCTAGAAATCAATCTCTTAATGGCCTTTCTATTTGCCGCGGCTGCCCCATAATCACTCACCTTTTCTTTGCAGACGACAGTCTACTCTTTTGTAAGGCTAATACCGTTGAATGCATGGAGCTAATTAACATTCTTAATACTTATGAAAAAGCCTCAAGTCAGAAGATTAATGCAGATAAGTCATCGATCTTTTTTAGTCAAAATACCTCTCCTGAGAGTAAGGATGAAATCTTAAGTATTCTTGGCCCTATGCAAGACACTAGGCATAAAAAATACCTTGGTCTCCCATCCTTAATTGGGAAATAAAAAATGCAGGTATTTGCGAAAATAAAAGAGAGAGTGAGGAAGAAGCTGGCTGGTTGGAAAGGCAAGTTACTTTCAATTGGGGGTAGAGAAATCCTCATTAAAGCCGTTGCACAAGCTATACCAACATACACCATGAGTTGCTTCCAATTGCCTAAAACGTTGTGTGATGATCTTGAACGGATGATGCGAAATTTTTGGTGGGGCCAAAGGAATCAAGAAACAAAATTGGCTTGGGTGAGTTGGAAAAAGATGTGCAAGTCCAAACTCTTTGGGGGTATGGGATTCCGGAATCTCCAGGCCTTCAACTTAGCTCTTTTAGCAAAATAAGGGTGGCGAATCCTCTCAAACCCCAACTCCTTAATGGCACAGGTTTATAAAGCAAGGTATTTTCCCCATGATGATGTCCTAAACTCTAAAAAAGGTAGCAATCCAAGTTTTGCGTGGAGAAGCATTCATAATAGCTTGGAAGTCATAAGAAAGGGCACTCGTTGGAGGGTGGGTAATGGCAAACGGATCCACATTTGGGAGGATAGGTGGCTGCCAACAAAGTCCACTCACATGGTAATCTCCCCCCCCCCCCTCCCCAACCTTTTGACAACTTCCCAATGGTTTTCCACCAGACCTTGTGAAGGCCTTATTCCTTCCTTTTGGAGCCTTCACCATCCTTAGAATTCCTATAAGCTTTAGCCTTGCGGATGATAGCCTAATCTGGTTGGGAAATAAAAATGGTTCGTTTACTATAAAAAGTGTTTATTACATCGATGCCAAGTTGGTTAAACAAGATGATCAAGTGGAAGGCACTTCTAACTGCTCGGCCTTGCCACTTTGGAGGAAAATATGGCAGCTCAAGGTCCCTCCTAAGGTTAAGATTTTTGCTTGGCGTGCCTGCATGAATGGTCTTCCCACTTTGTTTAACCTCCACTATAGAGGCTTAAACTCCGCTGGTTTTTGTTCTTTGTGCGAAAAGTGCATGGAAACCACTACTCATGCTCTCATACATTGTGTGCATGCTAAGGCCATTTGGGCTTTGTGGCTGGGCTGTCCTTTTGACTCTCCTGGCACAGATTTGGATTTTTTAGACATTGCAGGTTAGATTTTTAAGAAAGGAACTTCCGGGGACCTTGACACCTTCTTCATGACTGCTTGGTCCATTTGGGGTAATAGGAACCAAGCTATTCATAATGATGTTGGTATCACCCCAATGCAGGTGTGGGTTTCAGCTAGGAGAGTTTTGCTTGATTTCAAAAATGCCTATGCTCAGTCCATCTTAATCTCCCATGCCCCCAATCACAAGTAGACAACCCCTCCCTCAGGTTTCTTTAAGATTAATGTGGATGGTGCTACCTCAACAAATGGTGGGAACTCTTGTATTGGTGTTACCATCAGAGGCAACACAGGTATCCCAATTGGTGCTCTAAGCAAGCCCCTCTCCTTAGATTTCTCTGCCAAGGTGACTGAAGCCTATGCACTCCTCCAAGGCATCCTCTTCGCAGCAGAAATGCAGGTGTCATGCGCCATTTTTGAGTTAGATGCCTTATCAATAATCCAAGCCCTCTCCTCGGACTGCACAGGTAGTGAGTTCGGCCATATCATTCATGACATCAAGTCTTCCTTGAATTCCTTCTCCTGCTATTCATTCAAGCACTTGAAAAGGACTGGCAACAGAGCAGCGCATGTATTAGCCAAAGAAGCAAAACTCTCGAGGCTAACTCAGGTTTGGAATGGTGTCACCCCCCCTCCTATCCAGTAAATTATTAGAGAAGACTCATTGTAATTTTATTTGGTTGTATTTGTCTGCTTCTCTTGCTTTGTTGTACTTCATTTTCAAGTTGGAATGTTACTCTTCCAAGTTTCCCATAAAAAAAAATAAATAAATAAAATAAAGGAAAAAAAAACGATATTATGCTCCCTAACTGATTTTAATTGACTTACTTCATCGACCCAACAGATTTGAAGGCCTAAGGCAATATATTCAAATAAGATCTTTTTGTTATCACTTAAATAATATTTAACTAATTAGTAATACCATAATTTTATAATAATAAAAAATCCATTCTTTCTATTTTTTAATATGATTTTATTTTGGGAGGAAAAGCTAAAGCTATGACAAATGTTCCTATAAAAAACATACAAATGATGTAAATAACAAAGCTTTGAATTGCAACCAAATTACAAGCTGAATATCTTTGATAACAACCTTTCCCCAAATTACCAGCTGAAACAATAACAATAAACAAAGAACAAAAGACTAGTTTTAATTCAACCCAACAAACAGTTGCTTTGCAAAAGATAGAGCACAAGACCAGCATGACAATACATCTGCAGAAAAGCTCGACTTCCTCAGTTCCCCTTCTTCCTCAGTTCCCTGACAGACCTGCAGAAGGATGAACAATTGAACCTTGAATTCATTTTTAAAGAACATGATATTTCATCCATTTTATATGTGCTTTTTAGTTGCACCTTTTACAATCGGATAGAGGCAGTATAACAGTCCCTCCCTCTTTTACTATTATTTGTATAACAAAGAAAAGGTTGGCCCCAAACTGATTTGGAGCTATCTTTTCGAACCCATTACATAGCGATTTATAAAACTATTCGTGTATAATATTTAAACAAGTCACATGACTTATTAAAAAAATCATGTGACCAAAGTTACGCATGAATAGTTTCTTTAATCGCCACATAATAGGTAGGAGCAAGGATCCAAATGAGTTTTAGAGCCAATCTTTTTCTTGACAAAAATATAAGTCAATGTATGAATCATGCGTGAGATAAACACGAAAATTACACCTTTAAATACAATAAATATGAAATGAGTGATGAACACAAGAAACAAATATATAAAAATAGAAAGAGGTGCTGTTCATGTATATGGAAAAAATGTTTAATCTTCCTTTCCTTTTTTTTTACCCCTCTTTTGAGGGCAGGGGTATGAAGTTACACATTGCCTAATGAAACATTCATTCATTTTTCATTATGACTATTACTAAGATTTACAAATCAAATTTACACTCTACTCATGTCCATAATTTCACTGTAAAACTACTAACCTTCGGTTCCTCTTTTGTTTGGGCTTTTCCCAATGCTTCAGCATGTATGATACTACCTCTTTCAGCGAGGCCTTCCTCCCTTCATTGTAATTCCATAGCTCTGATAGTAAATACCCACCACTTGGGTTATGCTCATTCATTTCTGTCAAGGCTGTGGTCACTGCCTCATAAAGTTCATCACCATACTCATCTTTTAGACCTTTCAATTTCTCGTTGTCTTCATTAATTATATTCTGCACAATCCAATATAAAGTAATAAACCATCAGTAAAAATCTGAAAGAAGGAGAAGCAAAGAAAGGAGCATTTGGTGCATATTAAATAAGAAAAAATTGAAGGCAGAAGTTCAAGCTAGCAGTAAAACAGTCATGGAGATATTTTGCAGTTCTAATAAATGGTTGAATAATATGGTGAGCTAAACTGCAAATAAATAAATTATTTATAATGGTGTTAAATAATCAAGAGCCTTATAGTTTAATTGGTTGGCAACTCCTAGTGTTTCCAAGATATCTAGGGTTGAAAAGCCCCCCTCCCCATTGTAACTATTAAATTATAAAAAGAAAAAAATAATGGTGTTAAATTATTAAATGCATACCACATAATTTCCTTCTTTACCCATGACAATCTTAAAAGGATGCCAGCTTGAATCCCTGAGGCAATCCTCCCAAATTGAGCACAGCTCTGCAGCTTTCTCTCCTGCTTCCAGGTCATAATATTTTCTCTTGGCTGCTCTGTAGAATGGTTTAAGTTCAAGATCTCCCATTCTCTTGATTCCAATAAAATCAGAACTTCCAAATTCTTCCAAACCCTGCAAACCAAGTAAATTCAACGTTATAGGCCATATTGGAATGGCATTACCTCAATAATAACATATAAACAACATTTAAAAATATCTCAATGTCCATCCATGTCTGTTCAGCATCCACAAGTGCACCATCTTTCTTATCTTTCTTCCCCCAACCACATCTTTTATTATGATCAACAATACAAAATCACTTAAAATGCCTCTGGCAAAGAAAATTAAACACTGAAATCTGAACTTAACACATGATTGAGATAATCAAATGATACATTATTTAGCTTGTCAATTAGCACCAGTCTTCAACAATCAACTTTAAAAGCCATTAAACTGGTAATTAACAACTACTATACATTGTTGTAGGAGCTTAAGTCTACAAAATTTACTTCTTCAATGAGCAGGTTCGTTAAATGTTATATCAGATCCAAAAAATATTCATCAGAACAATAAATGTAGTTTACGCACAAAGATATACTTACATTGATCAACTCCCCTCGAACCCCTTGCAGTTCATCATTACTAGCTCGCTCCTTGACAATAAGACTTTGGATTGTTGCTTCCATCTGCTCCAAGTCTTCTTCTTTCTGTTTTAAAGACCATTGCGTCAGCCATTCCTCCAGAAATACATAAATATATAAACTCGGATGACTTTCAGGTTGAGGCATATATGTAGTAAAAAACAAACGCAAAAGCATATAACATTTTAGCAATACTTACATCCATCAATTTCTTACAAACCTCCCGCAATTCATCATTACTTTTCCGCTCCTTGGCAATAAGATTTTGATTAAGAGATTCCATTTCAGCCATAGCTAGTTCAGTTGCTTGCATCTTTTCCTTGATCTCCTTATCAACCTCCTCTGCACTGCCAGATACTTGTCTGAAAGCTTCAAGTTTCTTTTTTAGCTTAGAAACTCTTGATTGAAATTTCACTTTTTCTTTCTGCCATTGATAAATCATTTCAGATAAAAATCATAAGAAATTTAATAACTTATACATGCTAAATAGTAACCGAAGAAATTTCAAGAAAGAGAATCCATAACACACCCCTTTATCCTCTGCAAACCTAAATGTAGATTTTAAAAACCTCTCCATTTGATCCTCTCCCATGCCCAACCTTTGTTTGGCATTGTCGAGGTTCTTTTCTAGCTCTATAATCCTAGCATGGAGATTCGTCTCTTCCCTCTGCCATGAATAGCCAATCAAAGTTTCTTGTTTGAGATTTACGGAATGGATATACATGTTATATGCAATCATAGTTTTAATGATTAAGTTAAGTCCGAGAGAAAATATCAAAAGAATGAATCACCACTTGATCCTCTAACAATGCACTGACAGACTTCTCCATGAATGTCGCTGCAGTTAAAAGAAATCTCAAGGTCAATGAATCGCAGAACTTTTTCCAAATGATGAAATGCCAAAATATAAGTAAAACAAAAGGTTCTTAGATAAAGGGATCGTTCCGGTTTCTCAAAAAAAAATCAGTAGGAAATAATAAATTAGAATTTGAATCAACATTTCAAAAATTTTAGCTTGACAACGTTTTTCAAATGATGAAATGTCAAAAATATAAGTAAAACAAAAGGTATTTTTTTATTCTATAATACACCTTTATGATGTGAAATATCAATTGTTTTTTACTAATCTTAATGCAACCATATAGCTGAGTTTCTCATTGTATACCCAAAAGACAAAAGGAAAAACTAATGAGACAACAATTGTATATATCCTTTTGAACACTCTGTTATTGTAAGTTATCATGAAACGAGCACAACCAAGCATAATGAAAACGTGAAGAAAAAAAAAAAAAAAGAAAGAAAGAAAGAAAGAAAGAGAAATGGCAAGTCTTACCTTAAAAAGGCAGTCTATGATGAGCAGCTGCTTCCTCAAGTAAAGCAAACGCAGACCTGAACAGGATTTATATAGACGAACTAGATTTGGCTCTTGGTCGTTTCATATGGAAAGAGAGAGAGGAAGTTGAAGAGGTAACAAATTTTTGTTTTGCCTTTTCAGATTCTCAAGAAAGATCGTTTTATTAAAGAATATCCGAAGTCTAAACGTAATGACTATATTATGCATCGGTATCTGAAGCATATTGCAAGCGAGCTTTGGTTTTGGTAGGTCCAGGTTGGACAGGGATTTCCTCCAAACAAGTATGGAGCAATTCCTACAAACAGAGACATGTGTCAATAAAGTAAAAGGACACATCTAAATCAGACAGCCTCTCTCTCTCTCTCTCTCCTCAAACTTCTCAAAGGCTCAAACTTGCGTCTCAACCTTCTCTCTCTCATCCTCCTCCACCTCTGTTTTTCTCAAAACCTCAGACCGGCAAGAGAATCTGGCCACCCACTGCACACAGCTAGCCTCCATCCGGCCACCCACTGCAATGAGTCGCTACGATTCCAATCCTTTCGATGAAGAGGAGGTCAATCCCTTCACGGTGAGTTTTGCGCTTTTGTATACCCGTATTTTTTGAATTTCGTCGTTCAAATTTGATTCTGTGGATTCGGGAATGTATTGGTCTCTAGATTCGTCGAATTTTGTTTCACTTTTTGCTGAAACTCTTTGTCGATCTCGATTTTGTAATTAGATCTGGTGTTGTATTCAAATTCCTAATTCGCAATGTGATTCAAAATTTCAAATAGCCAATTTTTTTAATAAAATAAATTTTCTGTTTGGTTTCCTAGAAAGCGAGAAGAAATTTAAAGCCTTTCTAGCAATATGTTCTTTGTTAAATTTTTAGGTATCTGTCTCTATGTGCTAAGTTATTGAATCGAGATTGTACTCATTTGCTTGATATGTTTAAGACTGTTAAATAGTCTTTGTTTATGAATTTGAGTAAATGACATGTTGAATTTTGCCTATCAAAAACTAAGATTGAAATTTTACTCTATAATAACCGAAGGTAAATGCGTGAGTTTGTAGCAGAATATGGTGATGATAAATAGAATGGAAATGGTTTACAGAAGGTTTATGTTTTTCATTGTTTTGTCTTGGAGAGTTTTGTGGCAGCCCATAAACGGCAGTGAATCGATGGTGTAATATGAACCAATTTTATGGATTTTTCTTTGAGGAGATGTTTGACCCAGATATACAAACTTGTCATCCACAAAGGCAAAAGCATTCAATCTTCTTCCTGAAATAACATAAACAACTAAATTTGGGAAAAGGTTACAAGGAAAATGACTCTAAATAATACAGTATATATGTAGAAGATACATTTAAATATAAATACAAACAAACAAGCAAATTAAATACACACAAGCAAAATATCTATCAAAATATATATAATATACACACACACACAAGCAAAATAAAAGGAGTTGCATGAATTTCATGTCCAAAAAAGGAACTAACAAAAGCAGATGACTCCCCCAAATTGACAATATATATCAACACTGAATTTTGTAAAATCTAAATGTAATTTATATATGTAAAACTAGACCTACAAGGCAGCATAACGATAAGAAATAAAAAGTACGTAAATTTTTTTTTTTTTTTTTTTTTTTCATATTGCACATCAATTCAAATCCAGAAAATATATTCCTTCCATCAGTAGATGTCCAAACCAAATTCCTCGCTTATTCTTCCAGAAAACTTCACTCTCATCTTACATAACACGTGCCCCTCAATTTCCAAGTGTTTAAAAACTCCTACCAATATTACTTCATATCATTTTAATTCCAAAGGTTTCCCTTCTTTGTGTACGCTAATATTAGTGGTAATTCAGCTTTTACGATTTTTATTCTCAAACTTGTAATAGTGGCTTTGTTTACAACTAATCTAAAATTAGTATTAGCGTCTTTGCAAAAAGTAAATAAAATTAAGATTGCTTTAGCAGAAGCTAAATCCTTTAATAACTGAGAGCACTCTCTACATAGGGGATTACATCCACTAAAGTAGCTTACATCATAGTTCTGAACATAATATCAAGAACAATAGAAAAGTGATTCAGAAGATACCTGAAGATGTAGGATTAAAGGCATTCCCTTCCTCTCCCTTTTTTCCACCAATGCTCATAAATGGTTTGATTAGATCCATGGGCCAAGTCCATCCATAAGGTCTTCTATTTCTTCAAATGCGAACTAATCACACTGTTGAGTATATGCAGCCTTCTCAAACATGTTCGTTGTCCTTTCAAACATCTCCTTAAAGAAAAATCCATAAAATTGGTTCATATTACACCATCGATTCACTGCCGTTTATGGGCTGCCACAAAACTCTCCAAGACAAAACAATGAAAAACATAAACCTTCTGTAAACCATTTCCATTCTATTTATCATCACCATATTCTGCTACAAACTCACGCATTTACCTTCGGTTATTATAGAGTAAAATTTCAATCTTAGTTTTTGATAGGCAAAATTCAACATGTCATTTACTCAAATTCATAGACAAAGACTATTTAACAGTCTTAAACATATCAAGCAAATGAGTACAATCTCGATTCAATAACTTAGCACATAGAGACAGATACCTAAAAATTTAACAAAGAACATATTGCTAGAAAGGCTTTGAATTTCTTCTCGCTTTCTAGGAAACCAAACAGAAAATTTATTTTATTAAAAAAATTGGCTATTTGAAATTTTGAATCACATTGCGAATTAGGAATTTGAATACAACACCAGATCTAATTACAAAATCGAGATCGACAAAGAGTTTCAGCAAAAAGTGAAACAAAATTCGACGAATCTAGAGACCAATACATTCCCGAATCCACAGAATCAAATTTAAACGAAAAAATTCAAAAAATACGGGTATACAAAAGCGCAAAACTCACCGCGAAGGGATTGACCTCCTCTTCATCGAAAGGATTGGAATCGTAGCGACTCATTGCAGTGGGTGGCCGGATGGAGGCTAGCTGTGTGCAGTGGGTGGCCGGATTCTCTTGCCGGTCTGAGGTTTTGAGAAAAACAGAGGTGGAGGAGGATGAGAGAGAGAAGGTTGAGACGTAAGTTTGAGCCTTTGAGAAGTTTGAGGAGAGAGAGAGAGAGAGGCTGTCTGATTTAGATGAGAGAGAGGCTGTTAACGTTAGGGTTAACAGCTCTTCTCTTAAAATGGGTCATGTGCAATGCACATGACCCCAAGCTTATGTGTCCTTTTATTTTATTGACACATGTCTCTGTTTGTAGGAATTGCTCCATACTTGTTTGGAGGAAATCCCTGTCCGTCCAGGTTTGTATGACCACATAAAACATTCACATCATTCCCCATCAGTGTTTATAAAATCTTTTTTTTTTTTTTTAACTCTATATTTCTCCCAACCATCCCCCCAAATCTCCCATTATTATGTAAAATTGCGTAAAATTCATCATAGCTCCTGCCTATTGTAACACTTATTATTTATTTACGTAATTCAACAATGAAAAAAGAGAGTTGATAAAAGGTTATTCTGAAGAAATATAAATAATTAAGAAATTTTGATATTTTAATATACAATATGTAGTTAAAATAAATAATAATATAGGCTATTTTGAAAAATGAGTATATAGTGTGAGTTTGGATAGCGGCAGGAGTGGCGTTTTGCGCATCTACATTTTTTTGATTGAATCTCGTGCATTGTTCATGGAACTTACAAATACAGAATTCAGCAAATTTTTCTTTAAAACTTGGGCCCACGGCACTATTCACACATTTAAAAATTATTTTGCTACAGTATTTTCAATAATAAGTTTTCAGTTTTCAGTAATAAGCGGTATCCAAACAGACTCATAAAATAAAAGAAAAAATGTTCTTATGATAAAATAAACATAACTTTTGCATAAACAAATATAAATTCTAAATCTACATAACTAATAAGATTTTATTTTTTTCAAACTGACAATAGTGTGTCCATAACTTTTCGAGCAACTCACTATTTATGTGGTGTGTTTAAAGTGTGATACTACATCTACATGCACAAAAAAAAATTGGCAATTTTATTCACGCATGTTGAGTTGGCAAGCTTTCATCGATTCTCATTTAGGTCAATCACTAACATCACTTTTTTACCTACCACTAACAATCTGCCGCATTAGCAAGTATCAAATTTTTAATGTCACTAAACTTTATCATGTTTAAATCTTATTTCACATTAATAATATAACAATTAAAAGTTTTAATTAATTTTTTTGTTTGTGTTTGAAAGTTTATGGTGGGCCTTTTGCGTTTTGGGCTTGATTTCTCCTGCTGTACCATGGCCCGTGATTCTGAGTTAGGAGAGTTGGGACTGACTTAACTGAAACACACCTTAGGCCAGTTTGTACACAAGTTGGGCCATCCCCATGTAGACGCGTCTTGGCAGGAGCCTTGAATGTATAGTGTGCTCATAGCAAGAACGACTGTTACAAATATTACAATAGGAAACACGATACAGCAAGATGACTAAAACATCTCTACAAATAATAATGACACATAAATAACATAACAAGGAAGAATAACGAGGTCGTGGTAGAGTAATACAATCACAATAACAAAATTGCAGCAAACAGTTTAGTAATAAGGTAACGTGTTAGTTATTCATCAACCAAAAACAAGATTCGTCAACCAAAGGAAGGGGCTTACCATTTCAGCAGACACAAGTCCAAAAAGGGAGCTGATTTCTAATATGGGTAACCTTAGAGGAGGCTCTTGCTATAGAGAGGAACATAAATGGGTAGCCTACTAATACAGGCCTCTATTTTTATCACTCATGTTTTTCTTTGGGATTTCTGTATCTTTCCTTTTCTTCTTTTTTCTTTTTATACTATACTTTTTTTCCCCCTTCTTTCTACCCCTATTTCTTGCAGTTGTTCCTCCCCCTTTCCACTGTTCGTGATTTTGGCCTTTTATACTGCCTATCGTGATAAGATTTAGCATTTTTACCCTTTAACCGCTTTTGGCTCGTTGTGGGCATCCTTCCAAGATTGCCCACTGGCTTGCCGGCTGCTCAGCCACTACAATTACATTGTGTTGCCTACACCACGCCTCATTCCCAGACAAAAGTGGTTTTGTTTTGTCTCCTACCTCTCTTTGTTTTTAATACTCTTATCTAGATAAGGGTTAAACCTCTCCCTCACCTACCTCTATGGCATACATCTAGTGGTTCCAACTCACATTTACTTCTTTTGGGTGAGATGTCATCCCAGTAGGACATTTCCCCCCAAAGAAGTTTAAGCGGGAACCCTAAAATAGGCTTCCTCCTTCTCCTTACTGCTAGACCACACCCGTTCATACCCCTGACCCGTGGCCCACCTTCCTTGTATTGGCTGGGTACAAGTAAGTGGTGCTTGGGCCCTATGTGCATGCTCCACTTTCATCTAAATCCATTACTTTTCTGGCCTTCACGCATTTGTCATTGCCTCCGCATTTGTCTGATTCTACTATATGTTATGGTAGCTGTTTAACTCTTGCAACATGAAAGATGCATGGGTCTTTGGGCTTGTGTTCTCTACATTCTTTGGACTGGGCATTGCTTGGGTGCAGGCCCTCTCCCTCCTACCTAGCCCAAGTCCCCTTCTTTCCTATGTCCGTGGGCTTGGTTGATGATCTTGTCATGCCACTGCACTGCTCCTGCTATGATATCACTTCTCTTTTATTTCGTTGTTACCCCTGGGCTTACGGGCTGAGGCTCCTGCCAGTCCATTTTCTACATTCTTTCTTCTTCTGGGTTTCACTGGCCAACATTCCTACTGGGTTAGCCCACTTTCCACATCCTTACCTCTTTTGGGCTTTATTCGGCCACATTCCTGCTGTGCCAACCCATTCCAATCCTTAGGCTTCCTCAGCTCATTTCATTCCTCGGGCTTCCTCAACTCATTTTCTTCTTCTTTACCTTTTTTACTCCCATGGACTTTTGCTAAATCTTTTGGACTTCCCCGGCCCAATTACCACATCCTTACCTCTTATTACCTTTAAGGCTTAGTGACCATTATGCAAACCTTATGAATTTACTAATTCTTTTCTTGACTGGCCCATTTACTTCTTCTTTACCTCTTATTATTCTCATGGATTAACTAATTCATTCCTTGGGCTTCCTCAGCTCATTTGTTTCTTCTTTACCAGTTATTATTTTTTGTGGGCCTGTTGACCATTATTACAGCCATTCTTGCCTACTGGTCTTTACTTTACTATTTTCTCTTCCCATCTTCTTCATATTGTTAGGCTTCTTCTGCCATTGGACCTTTTATTAAAAGTGGGCATCAACATTTAGTTCCTTGAGCATATGAATTGCTCCTATAATTCATATGCGAACACTAAAAATTTTCTTTTATTCTTTTTTTTTTTTTTGCCCGTTTTTTGAACAATAGGCCCCACCATATTTCCTTTCTTGCCATGAATAGGGTTGTCTCTTCGAATTCCCTAGTTTAGCATTTATTTTGGAACATAACTTCTGCTTCATTCATACAATGCTTCTTTTGGCGGCTAACTCGTTGCCTCCTTTAACGTCACTTTTATTGTCATTAGTCCTTGGATTTTTCCCTTTCCCATCATTCTCTCATAACTCTCTTCTTCTTCCTTTCTCTTCACAGTGTCATCTTTCCCAAAACTTCACTACCCATATTCTCTGTTCAAACAACCATCATGTCGTCGGCAAAGAATGAAGGTTCTTCCCATTGTAAGGGGAAAAAGGTCGCCGTTGACGATCCTCCTACCAAAACCGTGGGTGAAGACACTCCCCATTCCAAATTGGACCACTCCAAGGACGAGGAAGAGGGTCACGATCCATATAGCGAGTGTCCTCCCCTCATTGACCCATGGTATGATACTCACATCCATTTCCCTGTGATGATCGGTGACTATTCGCCTCCGCCGCCAAGCCGTGTGTGGCTTTCTATTTGCTGCCGTGACACGGAGGTTTCTTGGGACCCTTTGGCTTCCACCATTCCCGATCTTGATATTCATTAACAAACCTCACTTCCCATGTCCATTCTCTTCGAATTCGGGTCGGGCACTTCTTTGGGTTGGAAAGAGTGGGTGGACAAGGAGTTGTCCAATATGAGTTTCATGGCAGCGTTACAGCAGGCTAGTGTGTTGAAGGACATCATTTCATCTCGGTGTTTGTCCAACTATCAAGACTTGTTTAAACTTCGCCATTTGGTTCGCCAATGGTGCAGTGCCACCCACAACTTCTTCCTTTCTTGTAGCGAGATCATCGTGACCTTGGAGGATATGGCAAACCAACTGTTGCTACCTATTCATGGTGATATGGACCCGAGTGATATCGAGCTTTCTGCTGAGGAGGAGATCGTGGAGGCCGAGTTGAGGAAAAGGATGAGTGGGAATTTGAAATTGTCCCATTGGGTTGGGGCTTTCTCCAAGGCTTCCGACGCCATGCAACCTTCGTCGCATTTTGGTGTCATAAGTTTATCTTTGGCTCTCACCCACATTATGCCGTGAAACCCCTTTACTTTCAATTAGCCATAAAGATTTCTACTGGGGTGAGCCTGCCATTGGCCCCTATATTTCTAGTTCATTTGTATGTGCAGTTGGATATTCTGCAAAGTGATGAAAGGCAGGCAGGTTCCTATCACATGGTTATTACCTCTACCCATGGTCCCATATTGCAACACCTGCTGTAGGAACATTGTGCCAGGCATTTGGCTAAGTGTAAGTCTATATGTTTTTCCAAAGAGAAGTATCGATCTTATTCGAAGGTGATTACTAATTTTTGTGGTCGTTTTGCTTCTGATTTTTTGTTGGCTTACCGCTGGGTTAGGTTGAAGTTGTTTGGGCATCCTGCTGTTGAGTTCTTGGACAATGGAGTACAGAGATTTAGGCAGCAGGTTTACTTGTGCTAATTCGGCCATGGGTCCCTTTATGGCCATTGTTGGGACCACCACTCCACTTTCTGGTTTTAATGAGAAGGGGATCATGTACTTAGTGGCCACCAATGCTAGGTGGTTGCCTTATCTAGCCGACGAGAGCATCCGTTTTGTTCACTATTCTACTAACAGGGTGAGGAGGTAGTTTGGGCTGGATCAAGATATACTCGATGATTTATTGCCATCTTGGAGTCCACCACTTCTGTCCACCCTTTTTTGCACCCTAGTGCTTTTAAATTTTGGAGTAAGCACTTCATAGTAGTCACCATTTCGAGCTCACAAAGAGAGGGCCTTTGCACTGCTCTGATGCATGGGTATTGGCAAGCTATGATGACTTCTTTTGGCCAAGAGTTGCTAGGTGGCTGTGGGTTTTCCCTTATTCCTCTTGAAGGTCTTTATGGCATTATTTCTTCCAACCCACAGTTGTTGCTTCCCACCAAGTCTGTGGTGGCATGTACTAGAAAGTAAAGCAAGTCTGCCATATTTGAGTGGTAAGAGAAGGAGAAGGGGTGGTATCTATATGTTGGTGAGTATCCTGCAGGCTGGGAGAAGAAGGTGAAGGTGGTGAACCTTCCTGTACTTACAAAGAAAGGCTTGGTGTCTCAGACCGCTAAGCCCAAATCTTCCAAGAGAGGGGATGATTCCTCTGAGACTTGTTATAACCTTGTTCCGTATGAGGGTGACCTTCCTCCCATCGACAACATAGTCCTTGAGAGCTCTCCTCCTCCTTCTTCTCATACTTGTTCCAGCAGGTGTTCTACTATAAGTAAGCCTAAGCCCTCCACTCCAAGGCCATTCGTGGATACTCCTCCTTCCAACAGGACCCGTGGAAGTAAAAAGAAGACATCTCCACCAGCCCCATCTACCATTGCTGAAAGGAGAGTAGTTATCTCTAAATTTCACCCTTCCTTTATTTTAATTATTCGTGGGGCTTTCCTGCGGCTAACTCTGTATGTGTATTTATCCTTCTCTTCTTTCTTTCTTTTCCTTCTTCCTTGGCAGTCTAAGCACAAGAAAGACACTTCGGCCACTCGCCCCATATTGCTTGATAAACCCAAGTTTGACGTACACTCCTTTCCTTTGCATGTATCTTCATTGCCATGTGTTTTCATGTGCCTTCTCTTTCTTCTCTCTTGCATGTTTATTTATTCTTTCCCTGCCTTAACACTTTTTTTTTTGGGTTGATCCTAAGCCCCTTTCTGTTTATCACCCCCCGCGTGAGGAGGCTCCTATTGCTATGGGCATGCCTATGGAGGGCTTCTTTGATGGGGCGAATGCTGTGGCTGAGGCCATGGCCTCAGCTTCTGCTGCTGCTGCACAAGGAGCTCCTGTTAAAGCTTTAGTTCCTCCATCAGAGCCCATTCCTGCTGAGGAGAGTACCCAAGCCAAGAGGGCTATTAGCGGTGAGTCTGCTCCCATTCCTGCTGAGATCCCCACTCCTTAAAAGGAGGTCACTCCTACGGGCACAACCCAGACCAAGAGTACTTCTGTTACTCCTCTAGTCATTTCTGCCAGCGATCCCTTCATTGCCCTTTCTCAGGCCATGAAGGATGGTTCTTCCTTGGTGGTCACTCCATCTTCCATCCCTAGCTCTACCACCCGAGGGCTTGGTGCAAACTTGTCTTCTAATGAGGGGTCAAAGGAGGTCCTCGAGGACTTTGAGAATGAAGCAGCTATGAAAACACGAGTTTCTAATTCCAACAAGGACAATGATGGTGTTAAGCATGAGGCTGAGGCTATAGGTATGTGTCTTTCATCCTTAGTAAATCTTCTTTTTCTTTTCTTCCTGTCATTTCCTAGTATATCCCTCTAATCACTTTGCATATCATCTTTATAGCCATAGACATACTCGAGCAGCCTGTTGTTGATACTATATTTTGTCCGCTCGTGATTTGCGTACCGGACCTCAAAAAATCTAAAAATGTAATTTTCTCTCCATGGGGCTGTGAGAATATTCAAAATGACATGGCGCACCCCGTTTGGACACCAGAGCACTCAAAGTGCCTTTTTCAGCTAAAATGACCAAAATACGCCTAGTCAATCTAGGGTTGACTAAAGAGGTCAAAACTCTCACAAAACAACACTTTTCATGGTTTTATACCAAACCCAAGTTTTTCAGAGATTTTTGGCAACTATGACCAAGTTGACCTAAAGTTGACTCTCGATGGGCCCCAAAAACTCTAATTTTGATCCGGCTGTCAGAACGGGCTGAAACTAACGCCATTGTGAAGATTATCAAATTCTCATTCCAACAACTATTCATGCATCGAAATCGGAGTTAGAATGGCCGAGATATCAAGAAAATCGGGATAACACCAATTGATGCACCACTAAGTTTCGAGAACCATAACTTTTAATCCGACCATTGGATTTTCAAGTTCCATACCTTTTTAGAAACAAGAAGTCAAAATCTTTCTAGGGGTGTCAAGATCAACCTGATCTGAGGAAGTTTAAAGGTGGCGGCCCTACAAGGGCTACCGCCTTGAAAAGCGTGTCAGGGCTATAAAAGGCCCCAGGCGCCTCCAGACCAAAACAAAGAAGGACTTCTAGGCTTGTTGCTCTCTGTCTGGATGTCTTTTACGCATTTCTCCTCTCTTCCAAACACAAAAAACACATTAAAAACCTTTTGATTCTTTTCTTCACAAAAAACACAAGGTATTGTCCTTGCACCCAATCATCTTTTCCTTAGTTCTACACTTTAGGATTTGGGGTTTAGGGGTGTGTATATGGCTTTTTAGCTACTATTATCCACACCCCTAACTTTCTAGATCTTTTTCTAGCATTTACCTTGCTCTTTTTGCTTGAATAACATGATTTATTGCTTTCTTTAGCATGTTTCTTGCTTTATTTGTGTTTCTAGCCTAAATCTCCTTGCTTTTTATGCCTTATGCCATGTTTCAAGTTTAGATCTACATCCTTACATGCTTATATGTTTAGATCTACATGCTTTATGCTTTACGCCATGTTTTCTTGTACTTTGTCCCTTTTTTGGTTCTAGGTTAATGTTAGGGTTGCATGCTCACATGCTTATATGACGTTGTTGGCTATGCCTTGCTTGGATCTATGTGTTTATGTGTTTATTTCCATGCTACATGGTTATATCCTTGTCTTCACATGCTTATATGCTTGGATCCATGTTCTTCCATGTTTATGTGCTAGGCTTCTACGTGTTTACATGCATGTTTCTATGCCTATAAGTCCAAATATATATTTTCACATGCCTATGTGTTTGGATCTATGTTCTTGTTGAGGGTCATTTTTGTAAAACAGGACCAACTCAATAACGCAGGCAGCAAATAGAAGTGGCAAGCATAGAATAAAACCATTAAGCCCAAGCGGCAGGAATAATGGATCACAGGCCCATAACATGAACAAATGGGTCTTAAGGAAGCAAGTGGGCCCAAAGGGCCCGGAAAGAGAGAAATGGCACCCATAGGCAGTATATGGTATGGAAAAGTGAGAATGGGCCGCGGCAGGCCCAAGACAATATAAACAAAGTAAGTAGGGGTTGATGGCAAGCCCATGAGCCCTACGGATGAGAATAAGGAAATTAGGCCAGGGAAGCCCAATCAAGTTAGTAAAAGCCTATGGGAATGTAGAGTTAGTGAGTGGGCCGAGGAAGTCTAGAGGAAGTAAATGGGCCGCAGGCCCAAGGGAAAATGAAAGGGACACTGGAGCCCATAAGTAAGAACACCAGTGGCTAGGGCAGTCCAACCCACCCGGCCACCCGCCCAACCCGCCCGTACCCAACCGGCGTTCACCCGATCCGACTGCTCCGGCGGTCGGCCGCGGGTCCCAAGTTCCAAAACCCGACCTCGGCGGGGCGGGTTCGACTCCCCTCGTTCAAAACCTGTGAAACCCGACCCACCCAAAGACATCAAACTTTGGTGAATTCTCCAGCGATTCCGACGAGTTTTCAACTTGATTTGCAGATTTCGGTGACCAAAACAACCAGATCTGGCATAGATACACCAGATCAAGCGATTCTCGGCACGATATGGGGCAAAAATAATCGGATTTGACGAAATACTCATCGGACCTTGGCCGGATCGGGCGAAATCTCGCCAATTTTGGCCATTTTTCTATGTTTTCCGTCGGGTTTCGGCCTCACCCGAAACCGATGCCACCTATCGGCGAACTGACCCGCGAAACCCGACCCTCTTAACAGGTCGGTTGCGGGTTGAGAATTTGCAACCCGATCTCTTACGAGTCGATTTGCGGGTTGGGCACAAACCCGACCCATGGACACCCCTACCAGTGGCCATATTAAGCCACTTGGGGAAAGAATGGAATGGCAGGCTTGAAAAGTGGCCCAGCTAGAGCAAATCGCCATGACAGGAAGTGCCAAGTGATGTGGGAGGAAGCCAGGGTAATTAAGAAGTGGGCTGAAAGAAATAAGAAGCCCAGTACCACATAAAGTCTAGCCCTTAGAGGGAATAGTGAATCATGCAAACGGCCCACGTAAAAGAACAAAGAATTGTGGCAGACTGCCAACAAAGCTCAAGACCGTAGTAAACGCATGAGCGGCAGGCAGATTTTGGACATACATGAGAAAGAAGCACGCGCAAGGCCCAGGCACCACCAGCCTATACCCAGCCAATATGGGCGTGGTGGGGTCATGGGTTAGAGGTAAGAGGTAAGAGGTAAGGGGGGTGTGGTTTGGTGGTGGGGAGAGGGAAAAAGACCTATTCTGCGGCTCCTGCCCAAGCCCTTTAGGGAGGTACGTCCTGCTAGGATGACAAACCACCAAAAAAAGGCACGGTTAAGGGGGGGAACCGTTAGGTGCATGCCATGAGGGAAGGAGAGAGAAAACGTTTGCACCGTGGCAGGAAAGAGCGCCGCAGCACACTAACAAAACAAAACAGACCTGCCCCTGTCTGGTGAGGGTAGTGGAAATGCACCTAGACCAGACAATGGCGGTTAAGGGGCAAAGTGGTAAAAATCTGGTTACGGCAGGCCCTATAAGAAGGCCCCTGCCGTGCCTTGTAAAAAGGATCGAAAACCATCGAAAAATAGAGCATATTAGAGAGATGGAAAATATAGTGTATTTTACAGGGTAAAAAGAAAACAAAACAAAAACAAAGGAAAGAAAAACAGAAAAGAGGGAAAACTGAAAACACAAGAAGATAATACAATAGGCATGCACCAGTAAGTCGATTCCCTTCTCTCCCCCTCAAAATCCCACTCTCTGGAAGACGATTAAACAATAGTGATTCCTTTGGGCACTAATCATTTAGATCTGATTCCCTCAAAGTCATTAATCCCCACTGCAGGATATTTTCCTGGGAGATTAGTTTTATTGAGAGAAAACGTTCTTTCTCTCTGGTCTTTGCCACTACGGACTCAAACTTAACTTGATATTATTTCTTTGATTAATTCATATTGTCATTTAATCTTTCACTTCTTTTGTAAAGCCATTGTCATTACTGTGATTGTTATAAAAAATAGAGATTACTTGGTTATTTTCTATCAAAGAAAGATCATTATATCCTGTTTTCTTTTGTTATTATATTTGTTTGCCGTGACTTATAAAAAAAATAAAAAATAAAAAGCTTTGCCTACCATAAGTACTCTCCTGGAAGATGAGACCAAGTTTGCGCACAAACTGGCCCAAAGTGAGTTGTAGTTGGGCCAGTCTCAACTCTCCTACTCAGAATATCCGGGCCCATCACCATAGGAGGCAGCCCAACCCAAAGCACAACACAAAAAAGACCCCTGCACTAAATTGGCGACTCCGTTGGGGAGTTGAGAAGCAGATTAGGTACGAGAGCTCTCGCAAAAAAATGCCTCCAAAGTCCAGGACAACACGAAATAGGAGTGTCATGCCCTCGCAAGCAGAGTCTAGGCCAACGACGCCTCACCAACAATAGCCTAACCAAGCAGAAGGTGCCAACGGAATGGGGGCTGGACCCCAACCTCCTCCAAGAATCCCCGCAGACAATGCCAACACCTTCATTGAGGTGTTGCAGGCCTTGCAGCACTCGCAACAGCAAATAATGGAAGAAATCCGCCAACTAAAGACAGACCGAACAAAGGAAAAAGGAAGCTAGCATGATCCAGAACATGCAATAGAAGAGACACTAGTAGGAGGTGTCCCACAGACTTCAGATCAACATTTTATTACTATGGCTGAGGTAGCAGCTCTCTTGGAACAAGAGACAGCCAGAGGACCAAAGGAGAGATTCTACGCACGTAGGCCTCCATACCTACTGAGGGTGCTCAGTAAACCATACCCCGAGAGATATGAACTGCGAGTGTTCGCACAATATGATGGCAAGAAGGGAAGTGTTGTTGAGCACATAAGCAAGTTCATTGATACGCTTGGCCCTTATGCCGCAGACGAAAACTTATGTCTTCGGGAATTTTCTAAATCACTATGTGACCGGGCTTACACCTAGTACATTGGCTTAAAACCAGGATCGATCCCAACATGGGATGATATGGTGGATGTATTTTGTACCAAATACTTTCACGGAGAGGAAATGGTGACACTTGCAACTTTGCAAGCAACCAAACAGAGGAGTGGTAAAGACTTGATGGAGTACATCAAGAGGTTTAGGGACATAGCACTCGACTGCTATGACCATTGCGAAGAAAGGATGCTGGTAGAGATGTGTATGACGAATATGATTAGAGAGTACAGGGCAGTCCTAGAAAACCTCGAGATCTCCTAGTTCGCACAGTTGTTACAGAAGGCGAGAAAAACTGCCTAGTCTGTAAAGCCGAGCACGGACAAAAGAAATGCCCTGCAAGCCATGGCAGTGTCCACCGGTAAGCGGAGGAGAAAGACCGATGAAAGAGAGTACGACACTCCCCCGCCAATACCATGCATCTTAAAGGAGCTAGACGTATTACTAGACAAATGGATAGCAGATGGAATTTTCAAACTTAACCAGGTTACTTAGGAGCCCACAGAGGAGGAACAGAAGGACCCACGTTTTTATCGTTTACACAATTATGTCCAACATTCTACCATAGAATGTTAGACACTTTGCAGACTAGTGCACCGCAAGATAAAAGAAGGGACTCTAGAATTGTCCCAGCAGGAAGTCCAAAGAAATCCACTCCCAAACCACAGGGGGAAGAGTGTAGCAGCAGTGGTAATTTGCGCAGACCCAGGAGAAGATGAAGAAGAAAACTTGGCCTTGCTCGCAGCGGCCATTACCACTTTACAACAGAGCTCCAAGTTCAAAAATTTGTTCGACCAACTGGAGCTCATAGCAAAGGAAAGAAAGGTAGCCACGGAGGCTTTGGTGAGTATTGCAACCAATGTAGGAGTAGAATGTCTATCAGTAGAAATACCAGATGATAGGGCTCTCTTACAGGAGTTAACTGAAATAATTTTTAGTAATGAAGATATGGAGGTGGGACACCCAGATCACAAGAGACCCTTATATTTGGCGGCATCCATAAATCAAATTTCCATAAAGAGAGCCCTGGTAGATATAGGTGCTTCTGTGAATCTTATTCCATTGAGCACTTTGCAAGCTGCAGGAATTTCAAAGAGGAAGATTCAGGGGTGCCCAATGGAAGTGACAGGATTCGAGGGAAGGGGTGAATGCACCACAGGCCACATTCAGCTATGGTTAAAAGTAGGCCCATAGCTTCCTTAGCTCGGTTTCATGTGGTGAAAACAAAGTATCCTATCACGTGCTTTTGGAAAGGCCATGGTTGCACAAACATTGATTGGTCCCATCCACCTATCACCAATGTGTAAAAGGAAGATTGAATGGAAGGATGATACGCATAGCCGCAAATCCCTCACCATTCGAACAGGCAGAAGCTCATTTAGTAGAGACAATATTTTACGACCAATGGGCTCCATTTGGGGAAAGCTTAGTGACAAAGCCACGAGGTACCTTCGTACCAAAGTGGGAAGACATTCAGGATGACCTGGAGCCTGATTTAAGAGAATTATTAGCATGAAAGAAGAAAAGAAAAGATGTGCCCGCCGCAGAATCTGATGATATGCCCTAATGCATTAGAGTCCAAGGCTCTGATGGCAAGATCGTCTACAAATTATGAAGGCGCGCGGGGCCCGTGATTGAAACATAAACAGGCCCTACCCAAGAAGGGCAGCACGAGAGCTTGATGTGTTGCGAAGTCCAAGAAAGTTCAGAGGAAGAAAGTAGTAAGGAGGAAAGCGAGAGGGTTGTGGTAGAGAGGGAGGTACAAGTTATGGCAGAAGAAGAAATTAAGGAAGTTGACCTGGGATCTACTTCGCAAAGGCCGAGGCCCATCTCAATTAGTGCAAGTTTGACGGAAAAAGAAAGAACAGAACTAGTACTGTTGTTAAAAGAATTCAAAGATGTATTCACATGGGACTACAGTGAGATGCTAGGGCTAGACGATGGGTTAGTTGCACATACGTTAAATGTGGACCCGCAGGCCAAGCCAGTGGCTCAGCCTGCTAGAATATTTCACACAGAAATACAAGGGCAAATAGTCAAAGAAGTGCAAAAATTACTGGCCACAGGATTCATCAAGCCTATTCAACAGCCCCGCTGGCTATCCAACATAGTACCAGTGAAGAAGAAGAACAGCCAGATAAGGTGTTGTGTGGATTTTAGAAATCTCAACAAAGAATGCCCAAAAGACGAGTTCCCATTGCCAAATATGGATCTACTGATAGATTATACGGTAAGAAGTGCCATGTTCTCATTCATGGATGATTTTAGTGGGTACAACCATATCAGAATGGCACCAAAAGATGCAGAGAAGACCGCTTTCAGGACACCCATGGGCAATTTTTACTACACTGTGATGCCCTTTGGGTTAAAAAATGCAGGTGCAACTTATCAGCAAGCAATGACGACCATATTTCATGACATGATGCATCAGGAATTAGAAGACTGTGTGGATGATGTAGTGGTTAAATCAAAGGGGAGAGAAGAGCACTTTCATGTGTTAAAAAGAGTATTCGAAAGATGCAGAGCCTTTAAATTAAGAATGAACCCTCTCAAATGCGCATTTGGAGTATCCTCTGAAAAATTCTTGGGTTTCCTGGTTCACAGCAGGGGAATAGATGTAGACCCAGCCAAAGCCACAACCATTGCAACTATGAGACCTCCAGCCACGGTGAGGGAATTAAAGAGCTTCCTAGGAAAAGTCTCGTATATCCGGAGATTCATCCCTGGGTTGGCATCAATCACTTCGGCCTTCACCAGTTTGCTCAGGAAAGGGCAAAGTTTTGAATAGGGAGAAGCGCAGCAAACGGCCTTCAAGAGGCTGCAGCTGATCATGATGAACCTCCCCACGGTGCAGGCCCCAATCCACAAGAAACCATTGCTACTTTACATGGCCACCAATTCATATGCCATTGGTGCATTAATCGCCCAAAAAGATGGGGGCGGCGTAAAGCAACCAGTGTACTACATCAGTAGCGCCTTAAAAGACGCAGAAACTCATTACCCAAAGGCAAAAAGGGCATGTTTGGCTATTGTGTATGCCTCACAAAGATTATGCCATTATTTCTTGGCCTACAAAGTATGGCTGATGACCAAATCCCATGCCATTAAAGTTTTGTTACAGCAACCAATCCTCTCGGGCAGGATATCCCAGTGGTTGTTACAATTGTCACAGTATGACTTGAGAATGGGAGCGCCTAGGGTAGTGAAAAGCCAAGCTATAGCAGACTTATTGGCACAGTTTCCAGGAGAGGAAGAATTCCCACTGGGCGATAAAGTCCCAGGGGAAGTAGCCATGGTAGAAGAGGTTAGAGAGTAATGGGTAATGAAATTTGATGGGTCTTCTACCGCCCAATCTGGAGGAGTTGGAGTAGTTTTGTACCATGAAGAAAATAAGGCAGTAGCATTATCATTCAAGTTGGAATTCCCTTGTTCAAACAACACGGTAGAATATGAAGCCTACTTAACTGAGCTGGCCACAGCTCTTGAAATGGGAGTTAAGCATTTGAGAGTACTAGATGATTTGAACTTGGTAGTTTGTTAGACCAAAGGGAGTTTCTCCCTAAAAGAGCCCCTTACAAAGCAATGTCCCAGAAAATGGAAGAAAAGTTTCTAACTTTTGAAATAGAACATGCTCCGAGGAACGAGAATCGATTTGCTGATGCGTTGGCCGCACTAGGTTCACAAATAATGTTCGAAGGGAGGAGCACCAAAGTAGAGGTCAGCAAGAGAGAAGAATTCATAATTGAGATGTTGAAAGAAAGGTTCCAAGAGGAACACTGCGAAGGGGATTGGCAGATACCCATGAGGGAAGCTTTGACGGGAGAAGAAAAAGCCATGGAACTAGAAATACTCAAAGACTACGCCCTGGTGAAAGGGATGCCAAGCGGAGTCTTGTCCAGATGTGTGGGGCAAAAGAAGGCCCAGAGAAAGTTGAAAGAAGTGCATTAGAAGACTTGCGAATCCTACAGAGAGGTCAGCCTTTACCACAAGCTTCAAATGGCAGGCTTTTATTGGCCAACCATGGGTAAAGATGCAGACCGAGTCCAAACCCAGTGTGGGAACTGCCAACTTGCGGCAGACAAAGAAGAAAGTTACGCTGTGTTCGTTAGCGAAGACTGGAGAAGCCCATTTATACAGTACTTGACAGAAGGCATCCTACCGCAAAAGTACAGCGAAAAGTATAAGTTCAGGAGGTTAGCAACGCGTTATTTTTGTATAATATGGTCCTTTTCAAAAAAGGGTATGATGGAGACCCCTTGAGGTGTTTGGGCCCTGAAGAGGCAAGAGAAATGGTAAAATAAGCACACTCAGGAAAGTGTGGGGAACACCAGGGAAAGAAAAGGCTTTACAGATGCCTACTGCAAATGGGCTACTACTGGCCTACCATGAAAAACGATACGACAGAATTTGTGAAAAGGTGCCATAGTTGCCAAATACAAGCCAATTTGATTCACACTCATCCGCAGAATTTGCATAGCATGGTCACACCATGGCCCTTCCACACTTGGGGCTTGACTTGGTTAGACCGATTAATCCACCGTCGCAAGGATACATATGGATACTAGTGGCTACGAAATATTTTACTAAATGGACAGAGGTAATACCACTTCGTAAAGCCACAGGAGGAGCAGCGGCAAACTTTATCAAGGAAAACATAATTGTAAGGTTTGGAGTTCCCCACAGGATCATCAGTGACAACGGCACACCTTTTGTCAATAGTGATGTGAGAAAAATGCTAGAATTCTACCAAGTCAAACATCACCGGTCATCGCCGTATTACCCTTAAGGAAACGGGTAAGCAGAGGCAACGAACAAAACACTCATAAAAATTATCAGTAAAATGAGCCAAAAGTATACAGAAAGATGGGCAATGCACCTGCCAAACGCTCTTTGGGCTTATAGAAGTTCACCTAAGTCAGCCATAGGTTTTTCACCTTTTTCCTTGGTCTACGAAACTAAAGTAGTAAGCCCAGCAGAGAAAATGACCCCATCCCTAAGAGTCATGCAGATGCAAGAAAAGGAGAATGAAGAAGAAGTCTTTGCAGCAAAAAGGTGCGAAGACCTGGAAGGACTTGATGAAAGAAGAGAAAAAGCCCAAGAACACAGCTGCAGATACAGGCAAAAAATGACTGAGGCCTACGGCAGGATGACTAAAGAGAGGGTGTTTGCGGAAGGACAACTGGTCCTAAAAATGACAGATTATGTTAGGAGATGTCTGGTAGGACCATCAAAGTTTGCACCAAAGTGGAAAGGACCCCTTGTGATAAGAGAGGCACTTCCAAGTGGATATTACCACTTGACTCAGATGGATGACAGGGATTTAATGGATCCCATCAATGGGAAATGGTTGAAACACTACTACGCCTGAGAAGAAAAGCCATGTGATTATCCCTTTCTTTTGTTTTGTTGAAAACGCTCTTATGTTTTCTTTTACTTTGTTTTTCATCTTTCAAGTGACTATATCACAAGACAAAATTTTGTAACTTGCTTTCATGAGGATGCAATGAAAAGCACGAAGTATTTATTATCATATGTCATAGCAAAAGCAAAAAACAATAGCAAAGTGTAGCATCATAAGTGTAGCATCAGGAGTTACAAGCCTAAACTATGGCAAACTAGCCCAAATAGGTACTATAGGAAATATAATGTACTAAACAGAGTAACAAGGTGAAGCAAACAACAAAACAAAGAAAAAACTGCATCATCATCAATCAAGTCCAGAAATGAGTGGTTGATCTTCAAAACGATTAAACTCGCCTATGCTAGAAAGAAGGTGCTCATGGCAGCCCTCTAAGTCTGCCACTTCCTTTCTCAGAATCTCAAGGCGTGAGTCAATAGCATCAATAGTAGGCTGGACTCTCCTCATAAAAACAGCCCGGGCAATCTCTTGAAGATGGTCTAAGATAAACTCCACAGCAAAGCCAACACTGATGAGCTCCTGCACTATAGCTCTCCACTGCAGGATCCTCTCGGTAGAGACTGTTTCAACAAAATTGTGCTCAATATCGTTTAGCACACTCCCCAACATCCTCAAGAAATGCTCTCTAGCAAAGCGACCAAGTTGAAATCCCTACATGAAGTCCCCGCGGTTGCTGTAGATCATCACCAATCGAGAAGCGCAGTCCTCAAGGATTCTGAAGCCATAGAAATCTACATAAAGAGGTCCGGAGCCCCAGAAATCTATAGGTCCAAGATCATTGACTTCAAGCTGGTCAAAACGTGCAAAAAAGGTTGTAGCCTCGCTCACAAGATCTGGAATGGTAGCGAAACTACTGCCCACTTCAAACTGAGAAGGCACTGTAGGAGGAGGACCTGTCAAAAGGGTGCAAGGCATGAAATGAGAAACCTTGATAAAAAAAGAAAAAGAAAAAGAGGGAAGGCAAACACATGGGGAAGAAGTGAAGAAAGAAATAAGGAAAAAAAAAGTTTACCAGAGCCAGTGATAATGGGGGCTATGGGAAAGACAGAGACATGCACAGAAGGAACAGCAGAAACAGACGCTATAAATACGGTAGAAACTAGTACAAAAGATGTGGCAGGAATAGGTGTTGTGGGCATGGCAGAAGTAGCTACCGCAGACACCCCTACGTGTGCTGCAATTCCTAGCCCCTCAAAGGTCTCTGCAAATAGAGAAATAGACATACAAATAAAGGGGAAGAGTGAACGTAACAAAGAAAGAAGAGAAAGGAAGGAAGAAAGCACATACCCATTGTCTCGGGTGGAACACTCTCCTCTTCCTCAGATTCAGAAATCCTCCTCCCCAAGATGGGCTCATCCTCAGGATCCTCAAAGGTCTCCTCAGATTCCTCTGAAGACAAATCAGCATCAGGCCCACGGGTGGCAGAAACGGGAATAAAAGAAGGAGTAACTATCAGAGAAGAACCGTCCTTCAAAGCCTGAGAAAGAGCAGCGAAGGTGTCACCGGTGGAAATAACAAGAGGTGTAACAAGAGTAGCCTCGATCTGAGTAGCAGCAGGAGGGATGGCTTCCCTTTGAACAGAGGGTGTCGCGGTAGGAGTAGGTGTGACCTCACTAACCTCCCCAGTATGAGTACCCTTATCTATAGGTATCGGTCCAGTGGGAGAGGTAGTTGCTTCAGCAGGAACTCCGTGTGTGGCTGTAGAAAGGGCAGGTGTTGCAAACTCAACTCCACCAAAAAGACCCTCAGTAGGTGTGCCCATGAAGGCAGAAAGCTCCTCGGCAGTAAGGCGGTATATAGAAAGAGGCTCAGACTCATCCTAAAAGACAAAAAAAAAAAAAAAAAAAAAAAAAAAAAAGTATGAAGATCAAAGTAACTCTTTGGGCGAATGAGGTAACCAAAAGCATGTGGCAGACTGAACACATGCGAATATAAAGAAAAAGAGGGAAGAAGAAGTGAGAAGGTGAAAGGGGTAAAGGTACCTCTAATTCAGGTTCCTCGAGCATAATAGGACGGGCGGCTGACGTATCCTCCTTGAGCTTGGACTGCAAAGGAAAGGGATAAGAGATAGAGTCAAAGGAAGAAGTCAGCAAGCATGTCAGAATTCAGAAAAAGTCAAAGAAAAAGAAAAGTATATATGTGTACTTGAAAGACAAAGCAAAGAAGAAAGTTTTTAAAGTGACGTACTCTCCACTGAGCAGCAGGCGCAGGATGGGGAGTTGTCTTTCTATTACTGCCTCGTGTTCTGTGATAAGTGTAATTTTTACATGATTTTTATTATCCTCTTATTTATTAAAATTGTTAGTTTTCCTTTATTTCTTTTGATTTGATTTGATTTTTTTTATTTATATTTATCTATTCATTTGTGCTTTGAAGGAATGAGAAGAGCAAGGAATCAAAGGAATTTTGTACAAAATCCAAGTCCAATTCGGATTAGGATTCTAGCCTGCACATCAGTTAGTATTTTCAGCATAACGTGGGCTCAGATATCCAATCGAGATGATTCAAGTTGGGCTGGAAAGTTAACTTAAAGGGCTACAACTTTGTAGTTTACCAAAAGTCCGAATTCTGACGTTAAATGGGCCAAAATCGTCGGTTAAGTGAAGCCTAAAAATCTGGGATTTTCTCCAAACGGGAATAGGATTCCTTGACTATTTAAAGGCTCTTTAGGGTAAAAAGAAAAAAAAGAGGAGAGAAAACCTAAGAGGAAAGGGGGCTGCCGCATTGAAGATTTTTCTTTTAGGAGTCTTTCTGAAGAGGAGGATCTGAGGGCAAAGGCGAGAGCTTCATGTTGATCAACCATCAGATGAAAGACATAAGTTTTATTTGTTTTCTTTTCAGTTTTATTATGAACTAAATTTTATTTTCTAGAGCGTTGATGTAGTCTAGCAATGAACACACAATTTATATTCTGAATTATTTTATTTTTAATATTTCCATGATTGAGTGTTTAATTCTTATTCTTAATGCTTACTATTTTTTACGAATTATGGTTTGATCAATTGAATTACAATGAGACCGAGAGGTGATTTGTTATTTTAGTTCTAGAATCAAACACCATTAGTTGAGCGAAAGTAGAGATGCTTTACCGCGACTAGTGTGATTTTTCAAAAAATTCAAAGTACGTAATGAGTCTCCAATTAATTAAATTCACATAGAGATATGGAATTGTTAGTTGAAGATATTTTTAATATTATTCGAGAGAAGATATTGAATACTTAAGGAATTTTTAATCATCAACGGGAGATTATTAGAATTTAATAATTAGGAAGAATAAATTGTGTGGGATTTGTTAGGTGAAATCAACTGCTCTAGATCCATTCTTATCATATTTTTACACTTTTAGATTTTACGCTTTGTTAATTTTTTATTCATAGATTTATTTTTATTAAATAGTTTAATTTAATTCAAATAGTAGAACGTTCCATCTATTTTCGATTTTCCAAATAGTACTTAATTTAGTAAATTTCGGTATTCAATAACATAGTTAATCCCTGTGGTTCGACATTCGTTTTCTAAAAACACTTTACTACTTGTTACGATTCTGTGCGCTTGCAGATTATTTTACACGAACATTCTGCTGGTAGGAGTAGCACCTATGGGAGGCTGAGGTGTGGCAGACTTAGGCTTGCTGGCAGATTTAAGTTTGGCAGGAACTTTCTTGGCTGGTGTAGGAATGTTTACTACTTTAAACTTCTTTTTCCAACCTAGGGGGTAATCACCCGTATGCCAATACCATCCTTTCTTCTCCTCATCCCATTCAAAGATGGCAGATCGGCTCTGTTTCCTGGCATAGGCCAACACGAGCTTGGAAGGAAGGAGTAACTGAGGATTGGGAGAGACAACCATGCTAAGTCCCTCAAGAGGTATGAGAGAGAAACTACGAGTGCCAGCCAACTCTTGCCCAAATGAGGTCATTACTACCTGCCAATAGCCGTGCATAGCAGGAGTGCAATGGCCCTCTCTTAGAGAGCCAGGAACTGTGACTGCACTGAAACACTGTCTCCAAAAATCAAAAGCAGTGTGCAACAACAGAAAACTTGGAAGAAGAACTAACCCAATAAGATAACTTAACATTTCTGGCCATCCTTTTCTTTAACTCCACTTCAATGGCTTCTTCTTACGGGGAAAGCTCAATGGTGGCAGGATCAACATCACCAAGAATCAACAAAAGTAACTGATTAGCCACATCCTCAAGAGTAACTGTGAGTTCTTCGCAAGAGAAGAGGAATATGTGAGTAGTGGCACACCACCAGCGAACCAAATGACGAAGGTTATAGAGGTCTCAAAAATTGGAAAAACTTCGAGATAGGACAACGGCCTTTAGAACACCGGCCCTCTGAAGCAAGCCCATGAAACCTGTGTCAAATAACTCACTGTCAACCCACTCCTTCCAACCCAAGACAGTGCCTGACCTAAACTCGAAATGGATGGGTACAGGAAGGGCGAAGCCTTGACAAATGACCAAATCGGAGATGGAGGAAGACACCAGAGCCCAAGAAACACCAAGGTTTCGCCGGCAGAGAGCGGGCCACACGTGGCTCGGCAGCGGTGACACATAATCTCCAGGAGCCTTGGGGAAGTAGGGGCTAATATTGTACTAAGGATCGATCAGAAGGGCGCACTTACTGTCTGGGTCACGCCGTGCCTCCTCCTCATCGGAGTGGTCCGAATCGGAGCGCACGGCCTCTTCTTCTACTTCTTGTTCTATCGAAGGATCCAAAACGACCCCTTTCCCTTTACGACGGGAAGAGGCTTAAGTTTTCACCAGTGCCATGGCATGAGAACTTGATCAGAGTAAAAGGGGAATGGGTGTTCGAAAAGAAGAAAACGGTGAAGGAAAACATGTAGGATATTTTGGAATAGAAGGAGTTTGTGTCTGCGTTGGGAAGGGACTCTCTTCTTAAATACCTGAGTTATTAATGCCGGTGTAAGGGGAGGCGACTGGTCAGCCATTGAGAAAAGGATGAAATTAATGAGGCGGCGGTTATGTTTTAAAGCAACTGCCATTTTGGGAAATTCGAAGAGTCATTACTGTTCACGGCAGGAAAAGAAATATATATGCAGGAAGGAGTCCATAGTTTAAAAAAGCCCGCGAAGGAAAAGAAAGAAAGAGAGTGAAAAAGACAAGAAGGTCCTTCATTCACATATGAACCGCAAGAACGCTCCATATGTTCAGAAGGCTAAATGTTGAGGGTTATTTTTGTAAAACAAGACCAACTCAGCAACGAAGGCAGCAAATAGAAATGGCAAGCATAGAATAAAACCATTAAACCCAAGCGACAAGAATAGTGAATCACAGGCCCATAACATGAACAAATGGGTCTTGAGAAAGCAAACTGGAAAGAAAGAAATGGCACCCATGGGCAGTATATGGTATGGCAAAGTGAGAATAGGCCGTGGCAGGCCCAAGGTAATGTAAACAAAGAAAGTAGGGGTTGATGGCAAGCCCATAAGCCGCAAGGATGAGAATAAGGAAATTGGGTCGGGGAAGCCCAATCAAGTTAGTAAAAGCCCATGAGAATGCAGAGTTAGTGAGTAGGCCGAGGAAGTCCAGAGGAAGTAAATGAACCGCAGGTCCAAGGGAAAACGAAAGGGACATTAGAGCCCATAAGTAAGAATACCAGTGGCCATATTAAGCCACTAGGGGAAAAAATGGAACGGCAGGCCTGAAAAGAGGCCTAGTAGGAGCAAATCGCCATGGCAGGAAATGCCAAGTGATGTGGTAGGAAGCCAGGGTAATTAAGAAGTGGGCTAAAAGAAATAAGAAGCCCAATACCACATAAAGTCTAGCCCTTAGAGGGAACAGTGAATTATGCAAACGGCCCACATAAAAGAACAAAGAATTGCGGCAGACTGCCAACAAAGCTCCAAACCGCGACAAACACATGAGCGGCAGGCAAGTTTTGGACATACATGAGAAAGAAGCACGCGCAAGGCCCAGACACCACCAGCCTATACCCAGCCAATATGGGACGTGGTGGAGTCATGGGTCAAAGGTAAGAGGTAAAGAGGGTGTGATTTGGTGGTGGGGATAGGGGAAAAGACCTATTCTGCGGCTCTTGCCCAAGCCCTTTTAGGAGGTACATCCTGCTGGGATGACAGACCACCCAAAAGAGACAAGGTTGAAGGGGGAACCGTTAGGTGCATGCCAAGAGGGAAGAAAAGAGAAAACGTTTGCACCGTGGTAGGAAAGAGCACCACAGCGCACTAACAAAACAAAACAGACCTGCCCCTGTCTGGCGAAGGTAGTGCAAGTGCGCCTAGACCAGACAAAGGTGGTTAAGGGGCAAAGTGGTGAAAATTTGGTTACGGCAGGCCCTATAAGAAGGCCCCTACCATGCCCTGTAAAAGGGATCGAAAACCATCGAAAAACAGAGCATATTGGAGAGATGGAAAACAGAGTGTATTTTACGGGGTAAAAAGAAAACAAAACAAAAAAAAAAAAAAGGAAAGAAAAAAAGATAAGAGGGAAAACTGAAAACACAAGAAGATAATACAATGGGCATGCACTAGTAGGTCGATTCCCTTCTCTCCCTCTCAAAATCCCACTTTCTGGAAGACGATTAAACAATAGTGATTCCTTTGGGCACTAATCATTTAGGTCTGATTCCCTCAAAGTCATTAATCCCCATGGCAGGATATTTTCCTAGGAGATTAGTTTCATTGAGAGGAAGCGTTCTTCCTCTCTGGTCTTTGCCACTACGAACTCAAACTTAACTTGATATTATTTCTTTGATTAATTCATATTGTCATTTAATCTTTCACTTCTTTTGTAAAGCCATTGTCATTACTGTGATTGTCATAAAAAATAGAGATTACTTGGTTATTTTCCATCAAGGAAAGATGATTATATCTTGTTTTCTTTTGTTATTATATCTACCTGCCGTGACTTATAAAATAAAAAATAATAATAATAATAAATAAATAAAAAACAGTTCTGCCTGCTATAAGTACTCTCCTGGAAAACGAGACCAAGTTTGCGCACAAGTCGGCCCAAAGTGAGTTGCAGTTAGCCGCGTTTAGTCAAGCCCAATTCACCTAATACTAACTCCACCCCCTTTTCAGTGACCTAGGACTTGAAACAAGCTTTTGACCTGAGAATTGTCAAAAAAGGGACTCTCACATGTTATAATTTTAGGAAGAATAATATTGAACTAAGACTAACTAGTTATATGCAAATACTGAATGCTCAATCATCCAAATATAAAACTAGCTGAGGTTACTAATGGCATGGATTGATTCTCAGAAGGGTTCGACCCTAGTTTAAAATCGAACAATTTAAATTTTGGTCAAAAATCGATGAAACCTATGAGTCAAAATCAACTTTGGCGATTTCTGTTTTCAAACTTTTGACTATTAAAAAAATGCATTATTATTAATAATATTATTACGAATAAAATGTACTAAGCCAAATCAATGATTTCTAGGACTCAGTAGAAGTTATTCAACACTTCAAATACTCGAAGAAGTGTGTTATTTATGGTGGAAACAGTATAAGACCTTTCTTTATTTTTCTATTGTAGAATTTGTAATATTTATTATTAAAAACATTTCCCTTACCTATGTTTTTAATATGGTATTTGTAGTACTTTTTTCCAATCATTTTCTAAATGTGGGACTTTTTTTATTCAAATTATTTATATTTTATTATTTATAACGTCATCACAATTTAGTTAAAAATGGTTTGATTGTAAACTTTAAACATCTCCCTTTTTCAATTCTCTTAACAGTTTCACTTTAAAACATTGAATATTATTAAAAAGGAAGCATCAATATTATTGCATATTGAATATTATTGATGACACCTAAATACTTTTTTTTTTGGGAAAGAAGAGTTGAAATGAGAAAGTTATTTCTCTAATGACACCTAAATACTTAATTGATTTATTCAGCCGCTCATTTTTTAGCCCTTTGGGGGGCCTTCTAGAATCGATTTGGAGGTTTTTTCTTCAATGTTGGGCTTGATTGAAGGTTTTACAAAAGGGCTTGAAGTGTTGCAAACCCATAAGCCAGTGGGAACAAATTTTAACGTATGGGGACTTCCACTTGTGCTGAAGAAAAACTCACACCCGTGACTTCTAGTCTATATTTAATGCTGGCTTCGTCACAATTAATGCGCGTGTCCTGAGTTTTTAAATTGAGAAACGGTGGAGACAAATGGCCCACTAACACACTCTAACCAACCATAACTTGTCATGCAGCGAGTTGTGGCACAAAATTATGTAAAAGTGTATGTCTCCAGCATTTCTCTTTTAAATTTAGCAGCTCTACCTTCACCTCAAAAATATTATAAAATATAGCATTTAACAAATTTAGCATTTAATATTTTAAAAAATTATTTTATTTATTTTATTAACTCTCATTATAATACATCAAATATCAAAAGTTCTATTATTTTACTACTTTATCTAATTTTTTTATTCTCTTTTTATGCTTTCTTTTTTTTTTTATCCGATGTTTTTTATGCTTTTTTTATTCTGTGTTTCCAAGGGTATTTTCATTTGATCATATGAACGTAACAAGCATATTTTTTAAAATCTGACTTTTTATAATGAGAAATTTTTTTTTAATTGAACAATCTTGATGTGTATGAGATATTTCTCTCACTAACATGTGGGTCTCACGTTGGGCGCAATTGAAAATTTATCAACGATCACATATTTACTCCAATTGAACTAAACTATCAACCTGTCAAACACTATTTACATAAATCATATACTAAACTATGAACCAATCAAAAGGAAAACATATTATAAATGCAACATAAAATTCACCTTCTCCGCTTGAAATAGTTTTCAACAACACTAAACTAGCAATGTAGTCCACAAAAAGTTCACATACATAGCTCATATGAAATTACAATAAAAACTCACATACTTAAGTTCCTGCGACTCGTCATGTAATTGCCATAAATGATTAATAAGGTCCAATTGGAGTTGAGAATGAATTTCTTGGTCTCTAATGTGTTCATGACTTTGAATGAATGTCATAAATCCATTTGCATTCTCACATGACACTTGTATAGTGATAGGCCAAGAATGTATTGAACCCTTTAGTAACTTAAACAATTAATTTAGCTAAGTGAAGTTAATTAGATTCAATTATATGCAATAAGCGTGGTAGTACAAACAAATCACCAACTAAGTTAAATGCAGCGGAAAATAAATTTTACACAAGTAATTTGTTTACGAATAAGGAGTGGCAAAACCCACTAGGTGAATTTAAGGTCACCACTCCCGAGAATCCACTATTATCAAAATAAGTGGTTACAAGTAAAAGGAATCTTAGTACCTAATACCAACCTATAGTTTAACCCTTACCCTAATACCCAATTGGACTTGTAATGTAGTGACGATCTCTCTCCTTTTAATGCACAGCTCCGAGTAAGTGACTAATCAATTGATGCACGGATCCAAGTCTGGGACTGACACACCAACTTGAGGAAGATGTTGGCTGCAAAGTTCTTCAGTTCATCCAGCGATGAAAATCAAAAAGCTCCTTAGTTACAAAACCCTTAGCGCAAAAATGCAGTAGCTTTTACAAGGAATATAATGAACTATAGGGCAAATTCTGTATTCGGTCACAATTTGCATGCACGATCAATTTGCATTGAGTTGCATCACATTTGACAGCCCTTAAAATAATCTTTATATATGTCTAGGGTTATGAGAAAAGAAACCCTACACACATACACTTGGATATGCGTGAAATTAGATCTGAAAATCTGAATTTCGTAATCCTTAATAGATACAGCTTCTGTCGAACTGATGTCGAGCTTCCTCATTAAACCTCGATGGATATGTATCTGTCGAGTTTTAATGATCAGCACTTCTTCACTTGTTTCTTAGACAGATTTGCATGGCTTCAATACTAGACTTGAGCTCTTGTTCCTTGAAATACTAAACTCATTCTAGATCTACCTAATTACAAATAAAGTTCGTTTTGTCAAAGAATTAACCAATTTACATAATATATGTCTCTAACAATATCCACATATGTCCTAACATATAGGAGGATTATTCATTTCATCAATTTGTTCATAATCAAAGTCTACCACTTCATTTTCATCTCGCTCATCTTCAACAATCATGTTATGGAGAATTATGCACGCTTTCATGATCCCATTGGAGCATTTCAGGATAAAAAAAATCATGTAGGTCCACAAACAATTGCAAATCGTGCTTGGAGTACTTCAAAAGCACGCTTAACATCCTTCCTATATGCCTCTTTGGCTTTTGCAAATAATTTTCTTTTTCTCCTTGTGGAGCTAGAATTGTTTTCACAAATGTTGCCTACTTTGGATATATGCCATCAGTAAGGTAATATTCCAATGTGTAGTTATTACCATTGATTAAGTAATTAACTGGAGGAGCACATCCTTGTGCTAGCTCGGAAAATACAGGTGACCGTTCTAACACATTAATATCATTATTTGATCCAGGTAACCCAAAAGATGCATGCCATATCCAAAGATCATATGATGCCACTGCTTCTAAAATAATAGTTGGCTCGCGAATATAAACACAATATTGACATTTCCACGCAACTAGACAATTTTTCCATTTCCAATGCATGCAATCAATTGAACCTAACATACCTAGAAATCCACGCCTTTTGCCATGGGTCAAAAATTTAGCAATGTCTTCATTATTTGGCTTTCTCAAATATTCCTCAAAGAAAATATCAACCACCGTAGTAACAAAAATTTTCAAACTCTGTAGGGCAGTGGTTTCTCCAATCCACACATATTCATCTATAAAATCACCCGCTACTCCATACACAAGCATCCTGAGTGCAGCAGCAACCTTTTGAAAGGAAGATAAACCAAGCTTTTTGCCACCATTTCTTTTTTGGACGAAGTACGAATCATGAGCTTCTACCTTAGAAATAATATGAGAAAAAGAGAACAGATCATCCGAAATCTACTCCAAAATATTTGCTCTGGATAAATTGGTGAGTCAGTAAAGTAGTCAAGGTAAAGCCTTTCATGGCTTGCCAAATGGTTACGTCTAATATAGGAACAACGTTTACGTCATGATGTTGAATCCATGACAACTTCTTCAATTATTTCATCCTTATTGGAATCATCAAAAAGCAATTTGCGAAACAAAGAGCAACCCATGAATACAACCTTCAAGACAAAATTGGAAAGCAAAAATATTTTTTTGATAAGTAATAAACTCCATTGAAAATAGATATACAAACAAAAATATAAAACAAGGCACATATGTAACATAAGCAAAGTAGATGAATATGCCATTAGAAAGTACACATACGTAAAGAGGTTGTAGAATCTGCCAAAAAAAAATTATTAAATAAAAGGTCATCCTATATACTAAACTTGCACATAAACAATCACAATCAAGGTGCTTCACAACAAAGCAACATACTTGTAGCTTGTATCACTATAAAGTTGACGGAGACTAGAAATTAATCGTCGACAAGACCTGCGATTGATCGTCGATGAGGAAAACGACCTATCCTGCGTCCTTGTAGAAGCCGAACATAGGGGCAAGACCCCGTCATCGCAGTTAGTAAGGAATACGTGCATTAATAGCACACCTGAACACCCGCCGGATAGCTGTCCTTCCCTAATTACATCAGGAGCAGTTACGAGAACAAGAGCGGTGCAACGATCATCCATTACACCGTAACTGAGGCAATCATTGTTCAATAAATGCAACGGTTAGGAGAGAAACGCTCGACCCAGCATTTAACGAAGATAACTGCACCGACCTAGGGAATGGTATAAAAAGTGAGCCCGATGCGAAGAAAGAGGTAAGAGAACTAAAAGCTAGAAAATAGCAAACTGTGAGCAAATTGAGTTTGGATTGTGTAATCTAACTTAAGCATTGGAGTATTCCCAGCTGGCCTCACACCGGCGAAGGTACCCTTTTTGCTTTCTTCTTGTATTGACTACAGGTCCGGAGGTCGTCTATCATTCTAACGAGGAATGTTAGGTTCTAAAGGTTTAGGAATTTATGTATTTAGAACTCTATTTTGTAATATTGGCAAACCATGATTAAAACAACATGTTTAGTCTTGTTAAAGTGTGCTCAAAGTTGTTTAATTATTGTAAAGTTGGAATCGAGAGACTGTAGATGCATTGGGGCATTTCGGTCTAGCTCGATCGATCGAAGAATAGATTCGATCGATCGAAAATCGATCAGATTGCGTTTTTCTGCAGTTTTCCAACTCAACCCTAACTCATTAAACGTCTAGGGTTTTATGTTTTTACCCTAGGTATATAAGGCAAAACCCTAGCCACGTTTTTAGAGTTGCTCCAGTTGTATTATTGCTCATACATTGCTGTTTTGTGTAAATCTCTTGTGAGATCTAGAGGAGCTTTCCTTTACACAAAGCTTAGGGTTTTCAAGATTGAGATTACTTCAACATCTTGATGATCAACTTGGTTGCTACCATTGAAGCTTAAAGAATATCAAGCGTGGGTGCTTGTAGCTTATTGAAGAATTCAAGAAAGAAGGACTCCGTGGATTCGGAGCTCGCACGGGGTCGTGTCAGTAAGTTCTACTGGTAGGTAGCATTAGAAAGTCGAGCGGGGAGCTTGTAAGTCCTTTTGTATGAACTTCAATTCTTTCATAGTGAATTCAGTTTTGCCTTGAGGATCAGTGGGTAAAATCCTCCCCAGGTTTTTTATTGGTTTGGTTTTCCTGGGTGATCATATCTTGTGTTATTTATTATTCCGCTGCTATATATTCTTGATATGATTTTTTGATTGTTTTAACCTAGAATTGCTTAATTTGACTAAGTAACAACTTGGCTAATTAACTAGGCTACTCAATCTGGTTGTGTGTTAAGGGGTCTAAATTTTCCATCAAGTGGTATCAGAGCAGGTTGCTTTTTTGTTTGAGATTTTTGATCTCTGAGCTGATCCTTGACCCCTATTGTCATGGATTCTTGGAAATTTTTGTGCTTATTTGTCAACTTGTCTACTTGCTGTCTTTGCCTTTTGTTGTTTTTGTTAAATCTTTCCTTAAGTATCTTGGTATAATCACATGTGATAAGAATTATGTATGTTATACTACTTTAACCGCCTTAAAGGCACGTGATTCTTGTCTTTGGTATTTGGATAGTGGTTGTTCCAGGCACATGACAGGAAATAAAGGTTTATTCAAAACACTCTTCGAAGGAAAGATTAGGACAGTCACTTTTGGAGATGGAAGTAAATCTGTGATCAGAGGCATTGGTACTGTGGACATTCCAGGATTGCCAGTGTTTGAAGATGTTTGGTATGTTGATGGATTAAAGGCTAATTTACTCAGCATAAGTCAGATTTGCGACAATGGGCTAAATGTCCTTTTCACCAAGTACGAATGTGAGATACTTGATGGAGGAGGTGACTGTATGTGTGTTGGTGTTAGGACAGCTGACAACTGTTATGGCATAACACCAAGTGTAAACAACAAATGCTTTAGTGCAAAGATTGACCAAGTTGATTTATGGCATCAACGGTTGGGGCATGCCAGTCTTAAGCAATTAGAGAAGATTTCCAAGTGTGAAGCAGTTATCGGTTTACCTAAATTTGAGAAGATTGATAAGTGCATTTGTGGACCATGTCAGATAGGTAAACAAGTAAAATCCAAGCATCCGTCTGTGACTAGTGTTCAAACTTCAAGACCTTTAGAGTTATTACACATTGATCTAATGGGTCCTGCCAGAGTTCAAAGTTTGGGTGGAAAGAAGTATATTCTAGTTGTTGTGGATGATTTTACTAGATATACTTGGGTTGTGCTTTTGAAAGATAAAGCTGAGGCTCCTGAGAAGATGATTCATCTTTGCAAGAAATTGCAGGTTGAGAAAGATGCTGTGATAGCCAGAATCAGAAGTGATCATGGAAGAGAATTTGAGAATACCAAGCTGGCTACTTTCTGCAATAATCAAGGCACTCACCAAGAGTTCTCATCACCCAAGACACCTCAACAGAATGGGATTGTGGAGAGAAAAAACAGAGTTGTACAGGAAATGGCACGAGTCATGTTACACAACAAAAAGTTGCCCAAGTCCTTCTGGGGAGAGGCTGTCAACACTGCTTGTCATACACTCAACCGGGTGTATTTTAGACCTGACTCCAAGAAAACTCCCTATGAACTCTGGAGAGGGAAGAAACCTGTTGTCAAGTATTTCAGGATATTTGGCAGTGACTGTTACATTCTACGTGATAGAGAGAACCTAGAAAAATTTGATGCAAAGAGTGACAAAGGATACTTTCTAGGATACTCTTCCACCAGCAGAGCTTATAGAGTATACAATCTGAGAACCAAGACAGTCATGGAATCTTCAAATGTTGTAATAAATGATGAAGTATGTCCAGAAACCTCTTCTGAAAGCACTGTTCCTGCTCAAGATAAGTCTTTAGAGGTTAATGATTCTCCCCTTCCTGAGTATGTTGTGAAACATAGTGAGGAAGAGTTGCTGGTGTTGAATGATACAGTCTCAGTACCCTCAAGTTCAGAACCATCCACTCCGGTTCATGACACTCGACAGGTACAAAGTGAGTTCAGTCCTATATTTGAACAGAAAGGTACCACAACCTCCCTTGTTAAACGTCCAACCTCTAGAGTGAGATTGAATCATCCTCCCACGAATATATTGGGAAGTCTGAATGATAACATGAGATTGAGATCAAAAGCCCTGAATGTGATCACACACTCATGTTATTTGTCCCAATTTGAACCGAAAAAGGTAGATGAGGCACTACAAGATGCTGATTGGGTAAATTCCATGCATGAAGAGCTTCATCAATTTGTTCGGAATGATGTGTGGGAATTAGTTCCTAGGCCTGAAAATGTAAATGTGATTGGAACTAAATGGATCTTTAAGAACAAGTCAGATGAACATGGCACCGTGATTAGAAACAAATCAAGACTTGTTGCACAAGGATACACACAAGTGGAAGGGATTGATTTTGATGAGACCTTTGCACCAGTTGCAAGATTGGAATCCATTCGGATACTGTTGGCCATTGCAAGTCACCTGAACTTCAAGTTGTATCAAATGGATGTCAAAAGTGCTTTCTTAAATGGGATGTTACAAGAAGAGGTGTATGTTGAGCAACCTAAGGGATTTGTGGATTCTCACAGACCGGATGATGTATACAAGTTGAAGAGAGCTCTCTATGGTTTGAAACAAGCTCCTAGGGCTTGGTATGACAGATTGACTGCATATCTCACTGAGCATGGATTCAAAAGGGGATCTGCAGATACAACTCTCTTCATAAGAAAGGATAAGACTGGTTTTGTTGTAGCTCAAATTTATGTTGATGACATTGTTTTTGGTGCTACTAATGATTCTCTTGCTCATTCTTTTGCAGATGAAATGAAGGCAATGTTTGAAATGAGCATGGTTGGTGAATTGACTTATTTTTTGGGATTGCAGGTGAAGCAAACAGAGTCAGGAATCTACATCAATCAAGCTAAATATGCAAGAAATTTAGTCAAGAGATTTGGCTTGGACAAGGCTGCTCATGCTAGAACACCAATGGCTGCTAATGCAAAATTAACAATTGATCCATCAGGTGAGTCTGTTGATGTTACTTTGTATAGAAGCATGATTGGATGTCTGTTATATTTGACTGCTAGTAGGCCTGATATATCTTTTAGTGTTGGTGTTTGCTCTAGATTTCAGTCCAACCCTAAGGTTTCTCATTTAAATGCTGTTAAGAGAATTATAAAATATGTGAGTGGAACTTGTGATTATGGACTATTTTATAGTAAGGAGTCTAATTTGTCTCTTGTTGGGTTTTCTGATTCTGATTGGGCTGGGAATGCTGATGACAGAAAAAGCACCACTGGGGGGTGTTTTTATGTAGGAGCCAATCTTGTGGCTTGGATGAGTAAGAAGCAAAATTCTGTTTCTTTATCCACTGCTGAGGCAGAATATATTGCTGCTGGGAGTTGTTGCTCTCAGCTCCTTTGGATGAAAAAGTTGTTGAGTGATTATGGGATTCCTCAAGACACCATGGTTGTCTATTGTGATAATTCCAGTGCTATAGATATATCTAAGAATCCTGTTCAGCATTCTAAGACCAAACACATTAAACTTAGATATCACTTTATTAGGGATTTGGTTGAAAAGAAAATTGTTGTTCTTGAGTATATCCCTACTGATCGTCAAAATACTGACATCTTTACCAAACCACTTGATGGAAGTAAGTTTGAGACACTTCGTCAAGTGATTGGTGTGCTTCGGTGTCCTTAGTCTCTTTTGGCTTTCTTGGTCCTTGTGCTTCATTGCTCATTCCTCTGTGACCATTGTTCTTTGGTTTTTTGTATTTTTTTTTTTGTTTTGTTTCTAGGATTTGCATTGCATTACATTCATGCATTTCATTCTAGGATTTATTTTGTTTTCTCTTAAAAAAAAAAAAAGGAGAAAAGGAGAAAGCAAAAATGTGTTTGACATTGTTTTCTTGGTTTTTGAAAACAAGGTTGGTCAATTTATTTACACATATCATATCCTATGTACCTTGTTTAGCTTTGATGAGCTTATTTATTGCACTTGACTAGTTGAAGCTTTGTAGTGCACGTTGTGTGGGAAAGATGTTTATGGTGTTTATCACTTTGTCTTGATCTTGAAGTCATATGTTATTTGACTGTCGGACTTGATCCTTTTGAGAAAGGCATAAATAACCATCTCACCACTATTCACTAGCCAATCATGAACACCTTAGTGCATATCATAAGATTTTGTGCTCGAGAAAGTGTAGCACATGCACAAAAAGAACATAAGGTGTTGCCTCGGCTTAATTGCTTAATGATAAAATTGGTGTGTACTATTAAGCTTGATGCCATCTCACATAAATAAAATTGGTGTGTACTATTAGGCTTGATGCCATCTCACAAAAAAAAAAAAAAATGAGGCAAAAATACAAGAAACTTACATGATTGCAAGCTTTTGTTCTAGGAGATATAGGAGTTATAGGATGTAACTATTTAGGTGATAGTCTCTTTTAAATTCTATGTGATGGATTGTGTAGACTTTGTGATTGATTGTTATTCACATATCACCTTAGATGTTTCTCAAAGTTTTTGCTAGTTGCACACACTACACAAGTTACTCTTTGTTGAACTTTGTACATGTTATTGTGTGTGTTTTTGGTCTGACCAACCAAGTTTGAAAATCTTTTGAGAATTATGCAAAACATTTTTTTTGCTTGAGAATTTAAAAAGAGAATGACTGAAATATTCTTTGGAGAAACTGGGATTAAAATTGGGTTTTTGAAAAATCATTCCATCTCATACTCATGCATTTTGTTTTCATTATTTAATGCTTTGAGGAGTTGTTTTTCAAAATGAGGTTTGTGTTTTTCAAAACTGTGATTTTTCTCAAAATTTTTGTAAGCCTCTGCCCAATTCGATCGATCCATTCTGATTTTTGATCGATCGAAAAAGTGCTTTAATTTGTTTAAAAATGACTATCTCATTCGATCAATCGAATGTATTTTTCAATCAATCGAAAGTTGCGAATCAGGTTTTTCAAAACACTATTCTTGACTTTTTCAAACACTTTTTCAAAAGTTTTTCAAAGTCTTTTCTCTCTCTCTGACTTGGCAAGCTCAACCGTTCAAATTTTTGTCGTTTTCCTCCGAATTTTTTGCAAGTATTCTCTTTCCTCAAGCCGGTATGTCTATCTTACCCTTCCTTTTTAAGTTTATTTACAAATTTCATGCATTTTTTATGCATTTATACTCAAAATTTAGGACCCTTTTCTTTTTGGGATTGTTGTTGATTTAAGCCCAATTTTGTGAAATTGATCAATGGGTTTTTGTGGGGACACACTATAAACATGTTGTTAATTGTTTAATTTGATTAATTTTGGGTTTTGTGAGAAATTGAAAATTCTAGGGTTTGTAATTGATCCGAATTGGGGATTTTTGTTCAATTGGGTTTAATTGATGAAATTGGCTTGTTATTTTGATGAAATTGGTTATTCTAATCTGTTTTTAACAATGTGTGATGATCAATTCATCAATTTGTTTCAAAATTATCAAGTGGTTTTTCAAATTTTTTAGGGTTTTTGTTAGAACCTCTACATTCGAGCCAACTTTGTGAAATTGAACCTAATTCGAACTATATTTACTGCATTAGTTCATGCATCACAACATTGTTATTGTTCATGCATCATATAGATTTTGTTATATGTTTTTCTTGTGCTAACTTACAGTCTGTCCTTGATTTTATTTTATTATGGTCTTTTGGTTTTCTCTTTGTGTCTCTGTCCTTTCCTTAACATCATGCCTAGGAAGACTAGAGCCCGTAAGTCTATTCCCTCCTCTTCTCCATCCCCTCCTTCTTTTGACCGTGAGAAGTTTCCGAGTGAGAAAAACCAAGAGATTTTTTAGAAGCTAAAACTTAAGAGAAAGATTTGGGTTGAGCGTTCTGTTCTCTTAGATGAACTTGATCCTGCCATTAGGGCAAACTTTGAGCGTCAGGGCCGGTTACCCTTGGTGGATATTTCTGATCCTCCTCCACCTTCTGCCTTGATTAGAGAGTTTTTTTCAAACATCTCTATCTGCATCTATGATTCCAACACTTTGGTAGAGAGTTGGATATGAGGCGTAGAGTACACCATTACTCCCCGGGTAATGGTTGATGCTCTAGGGGTACCTTTGGTCCAGAATCCTGTCTATCCTTATGATGAGTCTCCCGAGTTGAGTGATGTCTTGTCTTACATCACTGGGACTTCTGTCCAATGGGGTTCTGCTCCTAGGATCACTTCTGCTGAGCTCTCCGGGTTGCACTATCTGTTCTTTAGGATAGCCTGTTATTCTATCTAGCCCATCTCTCATGTTCACACCATTCCTCTTGAGAGGTGTGTATTTTTGTACGCCCTGGTTACTGATGCTCCTATTAGTTTTCCACATCTCTTTCTTCGTTCTTTGAACGATGTTTATAGGAGTTCATCCATTACTCATGCTCTTGTGCATCCTATTTTTATTCATAGGATTTTGCTTTATCTTGATCTTAGTGGCTTCCCTTCCTCTGAGCCCGTTCATGTGATAGCTCCCATAGGTGCATCTTTTCTTAGACAGAAGGCCGCTCATCTTCGAGCTGGTTCTAAACACCCTAGGTCTGAGCCTTCTGGTAACGCACCTCCTCCTTCTTCTTCTACAGGTCTCGTTGGTGAGGATGTTCTTGATCCAGTTGGTGATGATGCTGCTACTGCTGATGTTCCTCCACCTCCTTCAACCGACTTTGATGTTCGTCGTACCCTGGAGACTGTCATGACTGTTCAGGCGGCTTATGGTCAGATTTTGGTGGACTTGCTAGATGAGATTCGTGCTCTGCGAGCCGACTTTGCGCGTCTTCATTCACCATCGCCACCTCCTTTTGATGGCGACTTGTGATTGCCCTTTGGCATTCCGTCACAAAAAGGGGGAATGGAGTTTTTTTGACTTATAGAGGAGTTTTTGTAGTTGGGGGGAGATTTTTTGTTTTTGAGGAGCTTGTGGAGTTTTTAGATTGTATCTAGGTGCTTCACTTTATATATCATTTTTGAGGATATTCATGTTAGGGGGAGTAACATTGATTGATATACATGTTATATTCATTGATTCTTGTTGCTGTGTGATTCACTGCTTATTGATTTATATTTATGAGTTGTTCATTCATATATGTCTTTATTTTGTGTTGTGTGAATCTTACAAGAATGTTATACCTGTTGTTTTACTCTTTTCTGTCACACATGCATTTATGCGTTTGTTGAGTATTTCAAGAATATACAGGTTGATTCAACAAAACTGCTGTCTACACTTGCAACCGATGGATAGTAGTTAGGATTGAATTTCAGTTTATGAGCATTATTTTTGTAAAGGACTTTTTACTTGTAAACTTTGAGCTTTTAATTAGGGTTTTGTCACGGATTGCCAAAGGGGGAGTTTGTTAGGTTCTAAAGGTTTAGGAATTTATGTATTTAGAACTCTAATTTGTAATATTGGCAAACTATGATCAAAACAATATGTTTAGTCTTGTTAAAGTGTGCTCAAAGTTGTTTAATTATTGTAAAGTTGGAATCGAGAGACTGTAGATGCATTGGGGAATTTCGGTCTGGCTCGATTGATCGAAGAATAGATTCGATCAATCGAAAATCGATCAGATTACGTTTTTCTGAAGTTTTCCAACTCAGTCTTAACTCATTAAACGTTTAGGGTTTTCTGTTTTTGCCCTAGGTATATAAGGCAAAACCCTAGCCACGTTTTTAGAGTTGCTCCAGTTGTATTGTTGCTCATACATTGCTGTTTTGTGTAAATCTCTTGTGAGATCTAGAGGAGCTTTCCTTTACACAAAGCTTAGGGTTTTCAAGATTGAGATTACTTCAACATCTTGATGATCAACTTGGTTGCTACCATTGAAAGTTAAAGAATATCAAGCGTGGGTGCTTGTAGCTGATTGAAGAATTCAAGAAAGAAAGAGTCCGTGGATTTGGAGATTGCACGGGGTCATGTCAGTAAGTTCTACTGGTAGGTAGCATTAGGAAGTCGAGCGGGGAGCTTATAAGTCCTTTTGTATGAACTTCAATTCTTTCATAGTGAATTCAGTTTTGCCTTAAAGATCAGTGGGTAAAATCCTTCCCAGGTTTTTTACCGGTTTGGTTTTCCTGGGTGATCATATCTTGTGTTATTTATTATTCCGCTGCTATATATTCTTGATATGATTGTTTGATTGTTTTAACCTAGAATTGCTTAATTTGACTAAGTAACAATTTAGCTAATTAACTAGGCTACTCAATCTGGTTGTGTGTTAAAGGGTCTAAATTTTCCATCAAGGAACATACAGACGAGGCACATTTTCGGCTTCATCAGTTTGGCGCCGTCTTTGGGAAGCGACCATCGTGTCCCTACCGATAAAGTTTCGGTCTAGAGATGGACGGTGAAGCCATAACACCTCCGGATCCTATGGTGATAGCCCAGCAAATCCAAGCTTTGACAGCAAATGTACAGGAGTTAATGAAGCACAACGACGAACTGAAACGACGAGCCCGTCCAGAGGGGAGTAACACTTCGCTTTATCGGCGAAGTCGAAGCAAGCATAACGAAGAAGCCAGCAGCCCTGCGAATAGTAAGGGAAAGAGTGTGACGGAGTATATTGGACAGTCTGTACCTAGCAATGGTAGTTTGATGCAGAATCTAAGGAAAGAGCTCTATGAAGTAAAAAACACCGTGAAGGGAAAAACGGCAATGAATTTGGATGGTATGCTGAAACGGACGGACTCACCTTTCACGCCCAGTGTCTTGGTGTGCCCCTTGCCTCTAAAATTCCGTCTGCCACAGCTACAATTCTATGATGGTACAAAGGACCCTCTTGACCATATAGAAGCCTTTAAAACCATCCTGAATCTGCAACAAACCCCGGATGAGGTTATCTGTAGGTCGTTCCCAGCCACACTGAGAGGAGCCGCAAGAGTTTGGTTTAGCAAGTTGCCAGCATCTTCCATTGAGAATTTCGAGCAACTTAGTGACTCCTTTGTTCGCCATTTTATCGGCGGACAATGGCACAAAAGGCCAACCTCTTACTTGTTGAAGGTAAGACAACAAGAAGGGGAGAGCTTAAAGGATTATGTGAAGCGGTTCAACAAGGCTGTATTGGAGATCGATGAAGCTGACGACCAGGTCATTATGACAACCTTCCAGGTAGGGCTCAATAATCCTGACCTTGTCCTTTTGTTGGGCAAGACACCACCAACCTCCATGACTGATCTGCTGCTTAAAGCTCAGAAGTATATGAACGGGGAGGACGCCCTTACGGCCAAAGGCTTAATGGGAAAATGAAAAAAGGACGAGACCAGCGAGTCTCATGGAAAGAAAAGGGATCGCAAGGACCCATATTCGGACACAAAGACTAGCAAGAGTGGTCCTGACGCCCCGAGGAAAAGGATGAATTTCACGCCGTTGGTTATGCCCGTTGACAAAATACTGATGCAAATAAAGGACGAGCCAGGGTTGAAATGGCCTAAGCCACTAAGTACGTCCTCGAGGAAACGTGACCCAAAGAAGTATTGTCGTTTTCACAAGGATCATGGTCATTACATTGATGAATGTCGCGATCTGAAAAAACAAATAGAAGAATTGATTCAGCGTGGAAAGCTACAAAAGTTCGTGAAAAGGGACCATAAGCCTCAGCTTAAGATTGAAGATAAAAATCATGACGATGTGAAGGGCGATAGACGAGATCATCCAAAGCAAGTCGTGGGAGAAATACGGACAATAGCTGGAGGGCCGGTATTAGGAGGCTCATACAAGTCTTTGAAGAAAACGTACTACAGACAGGTCAATAGTGTTCATATGAAGCACTCGTCCCAGAAGAATCGACGATCGTATGATGACGACATCACATTTTCTGAAAGGGATGTGAGTGGAATAAAACAACCCCATGATGATCCACTTGTCATCACTTTGGAGGTGGAAGAATTTGCCACGAGAAGGGTGCTAGTGGACAATGGAAGTTCAACAGATATAATGTATATGACGACCTATCAACAGCTGAGATTGGATCCCAAAAGGCTCAGATCCTTTAATTCACCCTTGGTCAGTTTCAGTGGAGATAAAATTTACCTAAGGGGAATCATCACACTATCCGTTACAGCTAGAACATACCTAGCACAGGTTACAATTCAAGCAAACTTCTTGGTCATCAATTGCCCATCATCCTACAATGTCATCCTGGGACGACCCACACTGAACAGGCTCAAAGCAGTAATGTCAACCTATTGCTTGAAGGTGAAGTTTCTGACTCCAAATGGGGTGGGTCAAATACGTGGAGATCAACTGTTAGCAAGGGAATGTTACCAAGCAGTCCTGGCCTCAAAAGAAAACCACGCGTGGGTAGTGGAAGAAGAATCAAAAGAATCGTCCCAAGAGCTAGAAGAAGTACACCTGGTGGACGGGGAGATGACGAAGGTAGGGACAGGACTAAGCACCACTTTGAAGAGCAAAATGTTGGAGTTCCTCAAGCAGAATCTAGATGTCTCCGCTTAGACCCACGAAGATATGCGGGGGATAGAGAACGAGGTCATAGAACACAAGCTAAATGCAGATCCTGCCAAAAAGCCCATCCAGTAAAGACAACGAGCTTTCGTCCCAGAGCGGAACAAAGCAATTATGGAGGAAGTAGAGAAGCTTTTGATAGCTGGATTCATTAGGGAGGTATATTATCTAGAATGGTTGGCCAACGTCATCATGGTGAAAAGGTCCAACGAGAAATGGCCCATGTGCGTGGATTTTACAGATCTTAACCGAGCCTGCCCTAAGGACAGCTTTACCCTCCCCAAGATTGATCAACTGGTGGACTCAACAGTAGGCCATGAGTTACTAACTTTCATGGATGCGTTTTCAGGCTATAACCAGATCCGCATGAGTGAAGAAGACTAGGAGAAGACTGCATTTATTACCAGTCAAGGGTTATATTGTTACAGGGTCATGCCTTTCGATCTGAAGAATGCAAGAGCTACATACCAAAGGTTGGTGAACTAGATGTTCTCGAGGCAGATCGGATGAAATATGGAAGTTTATGTCGATGACATACTAGTGAAGAGTAGAAAAGCCGAGCAACGCCTAAACGACCTCAAGGAAGCTTTCGATGTATTAAGGAAGTACCAAATAAGGTTGAATCCAGCTAAGTGTCTATTTGAAGTGTCATCTGGCAAGTTCTTGGGTTTCATGGTCTCACAGAGGGGTATAGAGGCTAACCTCAAAAAAGTCAAGGCCATATTAGATATGACGTCACCGAAGAGTGTGAGAAAAGTTCAGAGGCTGACAGGACGCATAGTAGCCTTGAACAGGTTTGTGTCCAAAGCGACGGACAAATGTCTCCCATTCTTCAAGACTCTGAAGCAAGCTTTCCATTGGACAGACGAGTACGAAGCGGCTTTCCAAGCTCTCAAAAGCTACTTGTCAAAACCACCGTTGTTAAGCTCGTCCGTCGAGGGGGAAGATTTATTCTAGTACTTAGCTGTCTCTGAAACAGCAGTAAGCTCGACTCTGATCAGAGAAGAAGTCCAAATTCAAAGACCAGTATACTACACCAGCCAAGCTTTCTAGGGGGCAAAAGCAAGATACCCCAAGAAAGAGAAGCTAGCCTTTGCTTTGATCGTTGCGTCGAGGAAGCTTCGTCATTACTTCCAAGCGCAAACAATACTGGTTATGATGGACCAGCCACTGCGAAAGGCCATGGGTAGACCAGACGCAACAAGAAGAATGGTTCAATGGGCAATAGAACTGAGCCAGTTCGATGTTGACTACAGGCCCAGGACAGCAATCAAAGCCTAAGCACGGGCAGATTTCGTTGCTGAATTCACTACAGCTGAGCAAGGTCCAAAGTCAGAACACTGGACCATACACACGGACGGGTCAGCAGCATTGGGCATAGGCAGAGTAGGTGTGGTTCTCTCTTCCCCAAAAAATGATGTCATTAAGTATGGGGTAAGACTTAATTCCCTGCGACAAATAATGAAGCAAAATATGAAGCTATCTTGACGGGCCTATGAGTGGCAAAGGCTATTGGAGTATGAAGCCTAACATTGAACTCTGATTCAAAATTGGTGACCGGACAACTGAACAATGAATACGAGGCTAAGGAGGACAGAATGAAGAGGTACATGGCTTTGGCTAACCAATTAATTTCTGATTTTGATGATGTCAAGATTATCCAGGTGCCTCGGGAAGATAATTCTGAAGCAGACGAGGTTGCTAGGCTGGCATCGTCAGACACCAGCAAGAGACGACCAGATTTGCTACTGGAAGTACAATACCTTCCAAGTATTGAAGGCCCAGAAATAAGTTATGTACACTCAGAAGAGAGCTGGATGGATCCCATAGTCATTTACATCAAGACTAAAAGCCTTCCGTCAGATCCAGTCGAAGCCCGTAAAGTCAAGATCAAGTTGTCCAGATTCACAATCTAAAATGATGAACTATATAAAAAGGGTTTTTTCCAACCCTACTTGAAGTGCCTAGGCCCAAAGGATGCTGAATATGTCCTAAGGGAAATACACGAAGGAGTGTGTGGGAGTCATTCCGGGCCACGGTCACTCGTCAGTCAAGTTGTCCGTGCAGGATATTTCTGGCCAACAATGCAGAAGGATGCAACTCAAATTGTCCAGACGTGCGACAAATGCCAGCAGTTTGGGAACGTGCAGCATGTCCCAGCCAAACATTTGACCAGCATAACTTCGCCTTGGCCATTCTCCATGTGGGGAATCGACATAATGGGCCCCTTACCTCATGGTAAGAGACAGGTAAAATTTCTCATCGTTGCCATTGATTATTTTACAAAGTGGGTGGAAGCAGAACCTCTTGTAGTTATAACAGAGGCAAAGATACAGCACTTCGTATGGAAGAATATTGTATGCCAATTTGGAATCCCCCGCATTATCATCTCTGACAACGGACGACAATTTGACAACAGAAAGTTCAAAGACTTCTGCAGAGAGTTAGGGATAAAGAACCATTACTCCTCACCTGGTCATCCACAGGCCAATGGACAGACAGAGGTTACAAATCGAACTTTGCTTAAGCTGATCAAAACCCGACTTAAGGGGGCAAAAGGGGCATGGCCTGACGAGCTCCCAGTAGTCTTATGGGTATATAGAACGACGATAAGGACCCCGACGGGCGAGACTCCCTTCAGGATGACTTTTGGAACTGAAGCGGTGATCCCTGTGGAGATTGGAATATCAAGCATTCGAAAAGCTTGGTATGACGAGCAGAGAAACGACGAAAGTCTCAAGCTGGCCTTGGATTGTCTACCCAAAGTCAGAGACGATGCTGCACAAAGGATGACGCTGTATCAAGAAAGGATGATGAAGTATTACAACCAAAGGGTCAAGCTGAAACGGTTCAACCCAAGAGACATGGTCCTGCGGAAGGTTTCACAAGCCTCCAAAGACCCAAATGACGGGAAACTAGGCCCTAACTGGGAAGGCCCATACAAGATCATCCGTTATTCAAGAAGGGGAAGTTACTACCTAGAAGACGAGAAGGGGAAGCCTTTACCTCGTCCATGGAATGCAAAGCATCTCAAGAAATATCATCAGTATGGAGAACGAAGATTCAGCCTTAATAAGTTCCAGGATTCAGGACATTTTGTATATTTATATACAGATAAGCGAAGAAATCTATTTTTTCGTTATGCACTTGTTTTGTTTTCGATTCAGTATTGATTTATTATTCAGTACTTTACATGTAGCACTTTTGTGTCTCCATAAATTTGTGTCCTTATAACTCATCTCTATGAACAAGGACGAATAAAACAGGCCGGATGTTTTCACATTTACTTTCATCGTATCTCATGACAAACACCCCAAGAACTTTCGTCGAAGCAAAAACAGGAGGCAAGGATAAAAATCCCATCAATACGAATGACGAGATTGAAGTCCAAATTTAAGTGATAAAAACTATAAGTTTAAATCACAAGGATAAAAATCCAAATTTAAGTGATAAAAACTATAAGTTTAAATCACAAGGATAAAAATCCCGTCAATACGAATGACGAGATTGAAGTCCAAACTTAAGTGATAAAAACTATAAGTTTAAATCACAAGGATAAAAATCTCGTCAATAAGAATGACGAGATTGAAGTCCAAATTTAAGTGATAAAAACTATAAGTTTAAATCACAAGGATAAAAATCCCGTTAATACGAATGACGAGATTGAAGTCCAAACTTAAGTGATAAAAACTATAAGTTTAAATCACAAGGATAAAAATCTCGCCAATACGAATGACGAGATTAAAGTCCAAACTTAAGTGATAAAAACTATAAGTTTAAATCATGAGGTAATAATCCCGTCAATACGAATGACGAGATTGAAGTCCAAACTTAAATGATAAAAACTATAAGTTTAAATCACAAAGATAAAAATCCCGTCAATATGAATGATGAGATTAAAGTCCAAACTTAAGTGATAAAAACTATAAGTTTAAATCACAAGGATAAAAATCTCGTCAGTATGAATGACAAGATTAAAATTCAACCCCAATATGTGAAAACTTAAAGTCGTGGGGTAGAAAACCCCTGACGAGTCAAAATCATCCTAAAAAGCAATTACTAATTCTATGCCCAAATCAAGCACAGACTTCAACTGGTATAAAAAAAGATTGCAAGAATAAAAAAGTTCAATGAAGAGAAGCAACAGCATATGACGGCATAAACAAAGTAATAAGCAGTTTAATAGACGGCCCCAAAACCAAGGGGAAACCCATCTCTACAAAAGAGAAATATTTACCTCAAAACAAGAGGTAACCAGTGTTTGTTAACAAAAGAAACCCCCAAACATAGAAGGGGAAAATATATTATTTTCAAAATGAATACTTATGAAGGAAAGGTTAGAGGTTCATCAGCAACCTTATCCGCTCCATCGTCCTCCCTGTCTTCAGCTGCTTTATCCTTCTCCAGCACCCCAGACTCAGCTTCCTCCAATTCCTTCGCTTCGTCTTCCAGGACTTCAGTGTCAATCTTCTCAAAGTCCAGGCTAGAAAAATCCACAGCCGAGCTATGATGCTTCATGGTCCAGCGACATAAAAGTTCAAACCCTTTGAAATATTGCAAAAATTAGAGGTCCGAGAAGTCTTCTGATTGCTTGAATTTTTGAATGACATTCTCCCTCTCCTCGTCAATCTTCAGCAAGGCAACTTGGATCTCTTCGTCTTTCTGAATGACGAGAGCTTTCTCCACACGCAAGGATTCAGTGAGCTCCTTTACTCTCTAATTAGCTTCGTTCCGTTCATTCATTGCAAGGATCAGATCCTTCTTCAGCTGAGAACATTCAATCTCAACAGATTCTGCCTTTGATGAAGCCGTCACAATCTTCTCCTCCGCACTCAAATACTCTGTCGTAATATGCAAAGACTCTCCAAGTACCTAAAGAGAGGGAAAAGAAGGTTGTACACACTCCATAGCAAATAAGTAAAGCAAGGAAATCAGGACGACATACCTGCACCAGCTTGTGAATATGACGACTAACGAGCTCGTGTGAAGGAACGAACGTCAAACTCTTCAGTTCGTCACTTGTAATGACGTTATGCACCCAACCTAAAGTTGTGGCAGGATCGTCCCATACATTCATCCCAATCTTGCTCTTACCCTTGGCACAAGTCACCGGGGGAGAGATAGCGGTCACTTCTAAAGATGGAGTTGGAGAGGGAGGAGCAATGTGAACGAAAAGGTTTAAAAGGGAAACTTCAGCCTTCTCATCACCTAATTTCCTCTTCTTTGAGCCTGAAGTCAAGTTGGCTAAAGGTTTGCTCTTTAGGTTCTTAATCCGAGCATATTTATCTCTACTGTATCGGGTCGCCATTTCTGCAAAAAAAAAGAGAGACGATCAGATAACAGGCAAAGTCAAAGGAAGTAAAATAGTTGATAGACGAACTTACTCTTCTCTTCTCGACGAATTTTTTCTAAAACGTATTTTCACGGCTCAGGGGCTAAGCAACAATCATATAAGTGACGAGGATCAAGTAGATCGTCGAAGTCCTCTATTCCACGGGCATAATCAAGTGCAGCTCGGACTCGATGACGATATCGATCTTTGAGATCTGGACGATCAAGATCTGCAAACCAGAACAATAACAACGTCAGATAAACATTCAAGGCATGGAAAGGAGCAGAAAGAGTTCACAGGAATACGCACCAAGTGCTGGAACCTCCCATTTTCGGAGCAATCTTGGGACTTCCCCCCACAAATCGTCGGATAAGGTTTCCCAACCTGATCCAGAGATGAAAAAGTATCGTGATTTCCAATCACGGAAGGATGAAGGGAAATCCCTCACTACTTTGAATTTCCTATCCCAGGGTAAAAATTCAAAATACCCATAATGGGTAGACGACTTCAAACGATACAAAAACAAAAATTCATTTACTGTAATCATTTCTCCATCATAGGCAGATACCCAGATAGCCATACAACTTATTACCGTTCTCCAAGCATTAGGGACGAGCTGACCTGGAGCAATTTGAAGGGCGTTCAAAAGGTGCAAAATGAAAAGGTGAACTGGGAATCGAAGGCCACACAAAAACTGGGCCTCATAAAAACACACCTCCCCGTGAGCAAAGTCGCAAGCTTTCTCAACCAAACGAGGCAACCTGATAGAAGTGCTTTTGGGAAACTGAAACCTCCTCCTAAAACCCTTCAAATGACTCACCTTCAAACAACAAGACTCAGAACGGGCATGTAAGGGACAAGAAGAAGAAGAGGAGGGTAGCCTAGAAACTGCTGTATCAATCGCTTGATTTAAAGACTCAGCGTTGGAAGACAATCTAGTCTCCAACTCACTCGACCTAACATCATTTGCCCTATACTCGATTGGATCCATCCCTAAGTGATACCTAACCAAAGACTGGTGGAGTAAAGGATAAAGAGTAAATAAAACAGGCCTAATAGCATAATCACGAGACACAAACAGACCCAGGGGAGGGTGTCGACCGGAAGAATGCTCAAGAAAAACTCCCAACCTGGCAAAGAAAAAAGAGACCGAAGGGCATTCTTGACTAAGATGCTCAAAGCCAACCATTAAAGCAAAAGCAAAGAAACCTTACCAAGATATTTCTGAAGATGAACCTCTTGGCATTCTAGGAGACAGGCAAAATAGGAGGATGGAAGGGCAACAATTTTCTCTAAAAAGAAAACCCAAAATTAAAGCTCGCCAAAAACGAGGAAAAATCGCACACACCTCCCACCGAGAGTCAACACGCACTCGTTTCCCAGAGAGGCAATCACGTCACATTTTAATCGAGACAATTGGCTTTGGAAATTGTAGAAAACTGAATCCTCGTGTCCAATCACATTCCAAACATCGTCTAAACTCATGACGATCATGGAATGGGGAGGCAATTGACGGAGATCAGAAATTGATCGTCAACAAGACCTACAATTGATCGTCGATGAGGAAGATTGAGTTTGGATTGTGTAATTTGACATAAACATCGAAGTATTCCCAACTGGCCCCATGCCGGCGAAGGTACCCTTTTTGCTTTCTTCTTGTATTGACTATGGGTCCGGAGGTCGTCCATCATTCTGACGAGGAACATACTGACGAGGCACATTTTCGGCTTCATCAGAAGTATTAATAAATGACAAATAAAAAGCCCCTCATCTTATTTTTCAAGCATAAACAGTAACTATTTTCTCAATTAAACCTACTTAACCAAATAGCAACAATAGAATTATTGGCACAGCAGTGAGAGAATTTAAACTACTCATGCCCATCTCTTTTGTTGTCAAGACAGTTAAGCATCATATTTCACTTAACATTTCTAAGTCAACAAAGCCTTTCTTTAACATCGTCAATATATAACATCTCTGCATGACAGAAAAAATTAACTATAATATGCAGAAACATAGAAATGTAAATTAGAGTGATTCCATCCAAGGAAGAGTGATTCAACTTAATGTAATAGCAAGGACTAAAGGAGAGTCAGACAAAATACAGACAAAGCTTAAGACGGAGAAAACACATGAGAACTATCAAACCTGATGCTTCTCTTTAACAGGGTCATAAGAATTAACAACACCTTCATAAAAACTGAACATAAAAACTATCCTATAAGAAAACCAAAACAATACTTTTAATTCAATGCCAAAGATGCCACAGGAAAAATATTAACAAAGCAATTAGTAAATGTCTAAATGCCGATTGCGAATTATGTCCGAAAGGAGATCATACATTTAGCAATTACATATTTACGATTCTTAAAACAGCTTGGAGAGCCATAAGTTTCAACCAAAGAAGTGTGGTACAATACATCATCAATTATATTATATACTAAGGTCCTTGCTGTTGAGCTTGTGTTGCAAAATGGAGATTTCTTTTTGAAGGTAGACAACAAAAATAGAATTGGTTTCCACATGTTATTATATTCTCAAAAATTCTTTCTTTTTTCAACTCTCTAAATTAAGCATGTTAGATTGTCTAGAATAATTTTTGTGGTCAAAACATATCAAACATGGATATTTCAAATAGGAACTTGCATGTTTCAAAGTTCAAATTTTAAAATTTCCTAAAGTCATGCCAAATTGCAACAAAGTCAAAAGAGTTCATCAATAGAAACCGATTCCAACCAACTAGTAACAGAGGTCACAAGAGAATTATATTCATATGGAAGACGGGCAAGAATATAAGAGTTAATTTCATAACCTCTAAGTGATTGACATGGTTGGATGTGAGTCCATTTGCTTTAATAGCATAAAGAGATTTGAAATATGTAATGAGATTCTAAATGGGATTTGCTTCTCATGAAATCACATAAACAAAGTAAAACTACATATCATAAAACAGCAAAGAAACAAAGTAAAAGAGAATCAAATTCAAGAACATGTATGGCACCAAAACATAACATGCATCCATTGTAAGAATAATTCAACCATCCACACAAAAAGAGAAGCAAGTAAACATGAAAGAACACAATGATAAAATACATTCTTTTTTCATATATAGTATGTTGAGGACTCTTTTTTCACGCCACATGGCATTACTTCATTGGCAACCAACGCCACATCAACATATTATTAATTTTTTGGGAAAAATCTCTTTAAAACCCAAAATAAGCTTATATCTTATTCACCAACATGAATTGGGCTCACATGGCCCACAATATCTTCAACATCAATATACTGATCAAGCTCAAGCAATGAATCAAAACTCATGGCCCATATTACCTCTCTCATATTCATGGAAAGCGGCTTCTCCAACAAAAGCCCATATCTACACAAAATGACAACAAAACCCAAGGTACGTCATCTTATCTTCAGCTTATGATCCAAAGCTTATAAGTCTCTTTGGGGGAATTTTGGGAGTCGTGGTTTGGAGGGCCAAGAGGTATGTTCAGTAAAGCTCCAACGGTTTAAAGTTGATAAAAGAAATATGTTGCTTGGCATAAATGGCATGTCTTCTCCAACTCCCTAAACTCTGACGAGTCAGTGTGTAGTGGGTAACATCCGGTAAGCCTCTCTTATCACATAAACACTCAAAATGATAAAAATCCCCATTGTTCTTTGACTAAAACTTAATACTCATCATATGACAAATACTTAAAAACTCCAACCATCTAAGTGCTGACAAAATAACTATTCATTTTATCTCCAGTTGTTGCAATACAAATTTGGAAATCTAATAATATTATTTCACATAAACTACCTTACTACTTTCAGCTAAAATCCAACTCAAACACATGGCTGAATCTAATTGACTATCTTTAATCTTCAAATATAAATATTCTAATATCTTTAATACTCAGCTGCCATCTACCATAATCAGACCAAATATTCCCCTGCTAGAGCATGCAAAGCATTAAATGCTCTTCTTGCTCACCAAGATTAAGTCACAACACAATGACACCTTGACTAAATCTCTATAGCTTCATTAACTATCAATCAATCATTCTATTACTTAATTAATATGTTTTGTAATAGAATCATGGACTAAAACTATTGATGGGGATGAGAAATAAGTATAGTTCGTCCCTGAGTTGTCGTCCAGATCATATAAGAAACTAAAAAAATTAGGCCATCTCCAGTTCGTCCAAGGTGTTGTCCAAATCTAGAAATATTGTCTTGATATAAAGACGGTCGTCCAACATAAGGAGGTCGTCCAATCTAAGAAGGTCGTCTAGTGTAGAAATACCTGAACGACCCCTTAACACTTAGAAAATTTTTAGAATGAATTTATGCACCAAAGCTTATAATTCAAACCACGTTCTACTATTTTGAAGAATGAGCAAAATCCTTGTCCATCACTTTAACTTCTCACTAAACTCTTAACCTCTAATGGCAGTTATAGAAGATAAGATTAAATCTTCTAACTTCTATAGCAGTTGTAGAAGTTAAGTCTTAACCTTCTAACTTCCATACGGTTTGAAGAAGTTACCAATAAAGTAACCACTCCAAGGTTCACTATATAAGGACTCATCCACATCAAACGAAAGTAAGTTTCCACCACTCCTCAAAAGTTGGAATTCTTGAGTTCTAAAAAAAAAAACTAACTTAAGTATTGGAGAGTTCTTGGCCGGTTCACCCCAGTTGCCTTTGATCTTGTGTTTCTTTCTTTTCAAGCCTTTCAAACAACCTCTAATCCATTGAAGCTTGGAGCATTCAGCCTACTGATTTTCTATGCATCATCAGTTGGCGCCATTTATGGGAAAGATTAAATTTATGTTTTTACAATTTATCTTTCTTTGACAAAAAGGCTATATGGTCCAGACAAAATCAATAGCCACTAGTCCAGACCACCAGGAGAGTGGAAACGCTTCCAGCCACCCCAATCGCGCTCACCAGTCAGCGCCTATTGTGCAACCACCTTCCGTCCAACAAATGCAGTCCATGGCAGCCGCCATGACAAAACTAACCCGTCAAAATCAAGAGTTGACTTGAGAGATAAACCAAAGAAGGCAGTGTCATGAAAGATGTGTGGAAGGACAAGCTCAAAGTCAAAAAGTTAGAGAAGGAGAAAATGTGGAGCACAAGAACAACTCAAGGGGAACAACATCGCGTAGGGTGCCACACTTGGAAAGGGAAATGGATCAAATAAGAAGGGCCATGGACGAGATGACAGAGAATATGGGAAGGACGAATCACATAGATGATTTAGTTCATCGAACCGATTTCCCTTTCGTAGCTTTCGTTAATAGTCATCACCTACCTTCCAAGTTCAAGATGCCTTTGTTGGATTCGTATGATGGAACACGCAACCCATGTGACCACATTGTAACCTTCAAGACCACAATGCACCTTCAAGGAGTTCTAGACGAGTTAATGTGTAAGGCCTTCCCAACCACCCTTAAGGGGCCAACACGGGTATAGTTCAGTAAAATACCACCGAATACTAATGGTTCTTTCAAGGAGTTAAGTAAGTTGTTCGTCAATAACTTTATTGGAGGGCAAAGGCATAAACGATCCTCATCCAGGCAACTGACTATAGAACAAGGAGAAAATGAGAGCTTGCGGTCCTTCATCACTCGCTTCAACAGAGAAGCCCTAATAGTAGACGAAATGGACGATAAATTGATGTTGGCAGCCTTCCACAATGGAGTTAGTTCAGATTTATTCATCCACAAGCTTTATGATCAAGAGCCATAGACCATGGCTAAACTCGTCCATTTAGCCTAAAGCTTTATGAATGCAAAGGATGCGATCATTGCCAAGAAGAGGAAGAGAGCAGAACGAATGGAAGCAGACTTCCCACGTCATCCCGAACAAGGCCTTTATCCAAAGAAGGCCCGGACAGGAGAGAAGAAGGATAGAGACAACAAGAAGGTAGTTTTGTCTTCAGGAAGAGGTCAGTATTACACGCCTTTGAATGTTCCACTTGATCAAGTGCTTATGCAGATCAAGGATGATCCATCTTAAAGTGGCCAGAGAAGATGAATGGTGATCCTAACAAGCGCAATAAGAATAAGTATTGCCACTTTCATAGAGATCACGGGCATGACATGGACGAATGCTATAACTTAAAGCAGTAGATAGGGAATCTTATCAGGCAAGGAAAGTTGAGGAATTTTCTAGGACGAGATCATAAAGACGAGAAGTTAAAAGGAAAGATAGAAGAGCCATCATAGCCCCTACTTGGAGAAATAAGAGCCATTGTAGGAGAGACTTCAGCAGGGCAATCTTCTAAGTCAAGGAAGACCTACTTAAAGGTAGTACAAAACGTTCAACTCTTTTGACAACCACGAAGGATGAAGTGGGCAGACGAACAGGCCATTACTTTCACAGATGAAGACGCTGGAAAGGTCCATCATCCACATAATGATGTGGTCGTCATAACTTTTCTCATTGCAAATTACACGACTAGAAGGGTGTTAATGGATAACAGAAGTTCAGCAGATATCCTATATTATCCCGCTTTCCAGCAGATGAGGCTTAGACGAGACCAACTTCGTCTAGTGAATTCTTCCTTAGTAGGATTTGGAGGAATGAAGGTACAACCAGTGGATAATATTACTCTACCTATAGTGGTAAGAGCGTATCCACAACGGTTAGCCAAATAAGTAAATTTCCTCGCCGTGGATTGCTCATCTTCCTACAATGCCATCATTGGACAGAAGAAGAGAGTCTTTACTCCTAAACGAGATAATGCTATCAAGGAAGAGGTCCAGAAGTTAGCCACAACAGAATTTGTTCGGAAAGTCTATTACCCGGATTGGTTAGCCAATGTGGTGACGATCAAGAAGGCAAATAGCAAGTGGAGAACGTGTGTAGACTTCACTGATTTAAACAAGGCTTGCCCCAAGGATAGTTATCCTTTGCCAGGCATTGATCAATTGGTAGATTCAACAGCGGGTCATTAGTTGCTAAGCTTTATGGACACCTTTTCAGGGTATAATCAGATAAAGATGGATGAGACAGATCAAGAGAAGACATCCTTCATTACCAGTCAAGGCCTATTTTGCTACAAGGTTATACCCTTCAACTTGAAGAACGCAGAAGCAACTTATCAGAGGCTGGTTAACCATATGTTTCGTCCACAGATTGGATGGAATGTAGAAGTATATATAGATGATATGTTGGTGAAAAGCTGGGATGAGGAAAAGCATCTAGATGACCTTCAGGAGACCTTTGATACGTTGAGACGATATAATATGAAGTTGAACTCGAGCAAGTGTGCCTTCGAAGTTTCGTTAGGAAAATTTCTTGGATTCATGATTTCACAAAGAGGAATTGAAGTTAATCCTAACAAGATCCAAGCCATTCTGAACATGGACCCACCAAAGAACGTTAAGGAAGCCCAGTCCCTCATTGGACGAGTTGCAACTCTAAACAGGTTTGTTTCAAAAGCTACAGATAAATGTTTGCCTTTTTTCAAAGTTCTCAGGAAGGCATTCGAATGGATGGACGAGTGCCAAAGGACTTCTAGGATCTTAAAGTTTATCTTACCACGACTCCCCTGCTAAGTCCATCCATACTAGGTGAGAAATTGTACTTATACTTGGCAGTATCCCCACATGCAGTAAGTTCAGCATTAATTAGGGAAGAAGAGAAAGTGCAAAAGCCTGTGTATTATACAAGCTGAGCACTAAAGGGAGCAGAAGGATGATATCTGATGATTGAAAAGTTGGCTTTTGCATTAATAACGGCTTCCAGGAAGCTAAGGCATTACTTCCAAGCTTATGTCATCAACGTCATAATGGATAATCCACTCCGGAAGGCAATGAACAAGTTGAAAGCCACAGGACGACTAATCCAATGGGCCATTGAGCTTAATGAGTTCAACATCAGGTATCAACCTAGGAATGCAATAAAATCTCAAGCCCTAGCAGATTTCATTGCAGAGTTCACTCCAAGCCATGGTGATTTAGATGAAGGAAATGAAGCTAAGGCATGGATCGTCCAAGTAGATGGGTTGTCCACACTATATGCAGGAGGAATAGGAGTTGTATTGAAACCCCCGAAAGGGGACAAGATGAAGTATATAGCTCATCTACAGTGCCCAACAACCAACAATAAAGTTGAGTATGAAGCCCTTCTTAAAGGGCTAGAATTGGCTAAGTCCTTAGGGACAGAATTAATAGTCGTCCAAGGAGACTCTTAGTTAATTATAGGTCAAGTAAATGGAACATGTGAAGCAAAGGAAGAACGGATGAAGAAGTACCTCAGTAAGGTGAAACATGTTATTAGGAAATTTAAGGAAGCCAGTTTCCTTCAAGTCCCAAGAGAAGAAAACATGGAAGCAAACGCTTTAGCAAAGGCAGCATCTGCAGATGGATCGATGGACGAGCTTGATGAAGTCCAATACATGCCTAGCATAGATCTTCCAGAGGTGCAATAGATAGAAGGTGAAGGAGATTGGATGACCCCAATAATAGTTCACCTAAGGGATGGAAGGCTTCTAAAAGAAAGAGATGAGGCTAGAAAGCTAAGGATCAGATCAGTAAAATATGTCCTTATAGACGAGGTGCTATACAAAAGAGGCTTTTTTCAGCCTTACTTAAGATGTTTAGCTCCAGACGAGGTAAACTATGTCTTAAGAGAAGTTCACGAAAGAGCATGTGGAAACCATTCAAGAGCAAGAGCCCTAGTCCATAAGGTTGTCCGTGCGGGTTACTACTGGCTAACCATTCAAGTAGATGCTAAGGCTTATATAAAGGTATGTGATCAGTGTCAACACTTCAACAATGTCCCTAGACAATCATCGGAATATCTCACCCTATGATGGCTTCATGGCCCTTTGCACAATAGGGGTTGGATATTTTGGGTCCCTTTCCAATGAAAACCAGGCAGATGAAGTTCTGGTAATGGGGATCAATTACTTCACTAAGTAGGTGGAAGCTGAACCCTTAGCAAAAATCACATAGCAAAACGTAAAAAACTTCATTTGGAAGAGTATTGTGTGTCGATTTGGGGTGCCTAGGTTACTAGTGTTAGACAATGGACGACAGTTTGATAACACACCCTTCAGAGATTTTTGCGAGCAACTTGGAATCAAAAATCATTATTCCTCACCCTCCCACCTGCAAGCAAAAGGACAAGTTGAAGTAGAAAACCGATTCTTGTTAAAGATCATCAAGGCTCGGCTTGAGGGGGCAAAGGAAGTATGGCCAGATGAGCTACCAGGTCTTCTATGGGCTTACAGGACGGCTGTGCGGACCCTCACAGGGGAAACTTCTTTTAAACTAGCCTATGGAAGTGAAGCAGTCATACCTGCAGAAGTACACACGACTAATCACAAGGTGATGAAGTATCAGGTTAAGGAAAATGAAGAACCACTTCGTCTTAACCTCAATCTAATAGACGAGGTAAGGATGGAGGTAGAGCAGAGGACAGCAAGGTATAAAAACCTCATGGCTAGACAATATGATACAATGGTGAAACCCAGGCGCTTTAACATTGGGGATCTCGTCCTAAAAATGGTCTCTTAGCAACCAAGAACCCAGCTTATAGGAAACTGGGGTCTAATTGGGAAGGATCTTATAGTGTTATTAATTGCAAGAGGCAAGGATCATACTACTTGGAAGCCCTAGATGGAAGAAAGCTGGAGCAACCCTGGAATGTTGAGCATTTAAGGAAATATTACCAGTGAGGTATCAGCCTGGACGAGCATCATCTTGGACGAGATCATCCTGGACGAGCCAAAGTTTGTTGTTTTCCATTACTTATGTGTACATGTGTTCGTTATTAGTACTATATGTTGCTTAGTATTTTAATTCCCTAAAAAAGTGTTAGTTTCTAACTTATGCACTGTCTAAGGACAAGTTTATGATAGACAAAGTCAAGTACTTAGTCTATCTGTTTATACATAGGTATTTTTAATTCCCTTAAGGCACTAGCTTCTAAGCATGTGTCATGCCTCTGGACGCAAGGATGTAACGTCTATAAGCTTTTCATAAGAATAAAGTATAGAAAAATAAACCTAAGGTACATTCATCTAATCAATGGACGAGGTAAACCCTAAGGTATATTTGTCTATTCAATGGACGAGGTAAAGCCTAAGGTATATTCGTCTAACTAATGGACGAGGAAAAAACGTGCACGTAAAAATATTCAAAATCCATGGATGAACCTGACCAGTTAAACAATCCAATCTCTAGATGAGTAAATGCTGGAAACATCTTGCCCAAAGATGAAGATTAATGCGAGCTATAAGTCAAACTTATGGACAAAGAAAGCTAGCAAAAGAAATTCCATTCATAGACGAGTTACACATGCAAAATATAATGAATGAAATGTTGAGCATAAAAAAGTTGTCCTAATATGGATGAACTGAATGCCTTCACAAAGTGGATGGACCACACTTAAACCATTAGATATAACATGGACGATATAAGCAAAAGAAAACTTGTCTATGAACAAAGTATAGCATGTTTAACAAAGAACAAAGAATGAAGATGAAAACAAACATTCATTCATAAATATAAACAAACATTCATTCATAAATATCTAAAAAAAAAAAGGGCAGACAACGATCATCCAAAAACCCTTATAAAGTTAGCCTAAAAAGGCAATTGTATCAGAACTCGTTTCAAAAACGTGGACGAGTCAAATGTACTTAGACAAATTTAAATGGTCTAAAACAACGGACCTCATATTTAAATAACAATAAAAAAGAGAAAATGACAAGATAATATTTTAAACGTCTTTCATTAAGGGCTATCTCCAGAATTAGGCTCGTCCTGAGCAGGCTAGGTAGTGGCAACGTCCTCGATGTTGACATATTCAGAGCTCCTCTAAAGGAGAGAGCTTACAACACCAATATTGAGCTTGATGGAGCTAAAGTCAACTTCAGGGAAGCGTTCCTCAGCGTCTATATGAAAGTCTTCAAAGCCAGCAGCGTAGTTCCTGTCCAAAAGGACGGTAAACTGACTAGAAGCTCTGAAGTCCTCAACAACGTCTTCTTTGGCCTTTTTGAGAAGGGCGCGCAGCTCATCGTTCCTCTTCTAAAGATGGTCAAGATGGGTATCCTTTTCGACGGCATTAGCCTTAAGCTTTTCAACGAGGTTCTTTAACTCCCTAACCTCGTCCCTAGCTTTGGCTGCCACCTACCCCTACAATCTGCCTACACCTCACTAATCTTTGCTTCCAGCTTTATTCTATTTTGGTACATCTTAGTAGCCTGCATGGACGCTACTATGAACTTTGACATAACCTATATATGCAATTGATTGAAATTGATTAGACGAGAGGTGTGAAGTGTAACAAGACGAAATGAAAACAATAATGAAAACATACCTTGAAGAGATCATGAACAGTAGAGTTTTCAAATTCTTTCAAGGACATGTCATAGCATACAGCCACGTCCTCATTAGTCACGGCCTTTTGAAACCTTTCCCAAGCAAGATCTTTGTTCTCAATAAGATTCATGGGAAGTCTTCTAGAAGGACAAGGTGGTTACCACAAGCTTGGACGGAGTGACTCCAGCAAGTATAGAGAAGTCCAGATCATGAATTTGGATGGACAGTTGTTAAGAGGTAGGAGGGATAACTGAGCCAGACTTGACTACCCCAGGTTTAGACGACCCATGCTTTGCCTTCTTATTTCCTCAACGATTGGGAAGATTTCCCAAATCAAGCGTCCTGAATAAACTTTTTCTTTTGTCTCCAACAGAAGGACAAGGTTGGGATTGAGCCTCTGGCAAGGTTACCTCGTCCACTAATCTTTTCCTTTTGTTTTCCTTCATGATTGCAATCCCTATGGAGAAAAGTGTTAGAGTCTAGTCAAAACAAATAATAAAAGAAATTTTCTAAGTAAAACTCACATCTGCGAGTAGTAAGCTCGTGGGCTAAAGCTTCAAGAGATGGTTCAGGTCCGAGTCCCTAAGTTACAAGACATTGGAGAGTAAAAAGAGAATGAAAAATCCTATCAGCAAATAGACGAGCCTTCTGGATGCGTTCAAGATGAAATTTGCTCAAAGAAGGTGGTCTAATAGCTAAATAAAAAAATAAAGAGAAGAAGAGGGTGTTTTGATGACAGACAACGCAAGAACATTGGGGCAACTGATGGGGATGAGAAATAAGTATAGTTCATCCTTGAGTTGTCGTCCAGGTCATATAAGAAACTACAAAAATTGGGTCATCTCTAGTTCATCCAAGGTGTTGTCCAAATCTAGAAAGATTGTCCTGATATAAAGAAGGTCGTCCAACATAAGGAGGTTGTCCAATCTAAGAAGGTCGTCCAGTGTAGAAATACCTGGACGACCCCTCAACACTTAGAAAATCTTCAGAATGAATTTATGCACCAAAGCTTACAATTCGAACCACGTTCTACTATTTTGAAAAATGGGCGAAATCCTTGTCCATCGCTTTAACTTCTTACTAAACTCTTAACTTCTGATGGCAGTTATAGAAGATAAGATTAAATCTTCTAACTTCTATAGCAGTTGTAGAAGTTAAGTCTGAACCTTCTAACTTCCATACGGTTTGAGGAAGTTATCAATCAAGTAACCACTCCAAGGTTTACTATATAAGGACTCATCCACATCAAATGAAAGTAAGTTTCCACCACTCCTCAAAAGTTGGAATTCTTGAATTCTAGAAAAAACTAACTTAAGCATCGGAGGGTTCTTGGCCGGTTCACCCCGATCACCTTTGATCTTGTGTTTCTTTCTTTTCAGGCCTTTTAAACAACCTCTAATCTATTGAAGCCCGAAGCATTCAGTCTACTAATTTTCTATGTATCATCACATATAAATATCCAAATGATGAAACTTTTCCAGCAAAACACCAGTAGTGTGTTCAGCACTTAACACCTGGCTGAAAGTGACATCACCAGTCATTTAATACTTAATCCTAACAGACAGCTACTATACCCAAAATAGCAATATATCCTTAAAAGAGATCTTACCATTTTTAGCTAAATTCAAGAAATAAATTTTGAATATTCCCTCCAGCAGCCTGACATGATCCAACTGACCTCATCTACTTCAGTTCCAAGCAACAGCTATCTTATGACAGCTGTAACAGCTTTTTCAGACAGCTGTGACAGCTATTTCAGAACAGATGGGACAACTGATCTAGCAGCCTTAACATTACTGAATCTCCTTATTTGGTTAAAATCCAAAACCAACCAAAGAAACAATTTTTTTCTTGCTAAAATAATTTCCTTTTTTGCTAGTCTTTCCTCTAACTGATATTACCCAAAACAGCAAAGACCCCTAAAGTTGAACATACCACTTTCGACCAAATCCTATGATGGATTTTCTAAAAATTTATTGTTGATAGAGACAAATTTTGGCTAAGATTCTTTGCTAAGTACTCTTAAACTCAGTTATAAATAGAACCCCTCATCAACACATCAAAGCACACCAATAGAGAAGAACTAATCTCTCAAAAGCTTCTCTATTTTCTCTCTCCCTCTAATTATCTTCTTAACTCTTAATGAGGTTCTGAGCTTCTGAGTTCTTAATTTCCAAATTAGAAACTAAGCTATTTAGCCCTAACTCATAAATTCCCCTCATATCACTAGTTATAAGCCCTTATCACTTCCTAACAAAAAATCTCAGCAACATTGCTAAACATTACGCATCATATGTTCATTATCTCACTCTCCATATTTAAAAAATACATCTATCTGGCTGCCCACATCTCCAAATACCTAAACACATCTCCATACTTTTCTCTTACAAAATCTTTTCTCTTAGAAAGTAGCACAAGCCATCACTATAATCTTTCTAGCAGCTCTAACATAATTCCTTTACCATCTTACATATCTCTCATACATATCACAAAGTACATATCTCACAAAATATCCATACATATCTCTCATATATCTTACAAATTACATCTCTCACAAATTAGACATACATATTCCTCATATATATTACAAACCCATCTTTCACCAAGTATCCATACTTATTACCCATACATATTACAAATACTACATTCTACAAAACATTTATATCTTTTACCATCTCCATATTCCTCAAGAAATATCAAACACTCATACTAAAAGCCTTTCTCATGGAAGACATAAACTCCTAATGTTAAAGCCCTCTCCCAAAAGGCACGAATACTTCTTACAAAAGCCCCTCTCATGGAAGACACAAACCTATCTTACAAAAGTCCTTCCCATGGAAGACAATACTATTCATAACTTCACAATAACTAAAAAAGCATTATAAAGGGAAAATTCATTTAAGTGCATGATAAAGGAGACAAACTTAGGTAGCCTCTACACACAGTTGGACATATTCTCTCTCCCTCTAGTTACACCTATTTTTCTCCTTCAATCTTAAAGTTAGTATGACAAACTGTCTCTCCACCGTTGGTGTCATTCTACTGGAATACTATCAATTCATTGACGCTATACATCTAGAGCTACAAACCATGCAAACATAAGTCACTACGTTTCCATATCTCTAAATGAACATTATTGAATACATGATTATTTCACCTTTAAATACATATTACTTTATTTCAACTACTATTACAACTATTAATCAAAGCTATTATATCAAACACATATTATTTACTTATTCAACCATTATCATGATTCTTAGACTTTGGGCTTTACCCATTTTGTAGGCCTAAAAATACACCACAAGCCATTGGACTACTTGTCAACCATTATCATGATTCTTAGACTTTGGGCTTTACCCATTTTGTAGGCCTAAAAATACACCACAAGCCATTGGACTACTTGGCCCAATGTCGAGTTCTGAACGCAACTCTCCATAGAAACCAAAGTCTAGCAAGGTCACCCCTCTAGCGGACAACATGTGGCTACACAATGAAAAATGGCTCCCAATACAGTATAAGATAACAAAATATATCAACCATTTTCTAACCTAATTAAGTTGATCTAGGCTTCAACAAAATACATCAACCATTTTTCTAACACAATAAAGTACATCAACCCTATTTCTAACATAACAAAGTTGATAAACTACTACCAAAATAAAGTTTATCTAAGACATCATTTACATGTTTCAACTACCAAACTCTTTACTTGACGTTTGTCTTACAAGAATTCCCTCTTGGAATTGTTCATAAAAAGTTTTTGTGCTCCAGACATGCCACTTGTATCCATACTCGTAATTCTCTCATCCTCTACCATACTTTTGATATAAAGCTTTTCCATTTCAATACTAATTCTTTCCTCCTCCATTTGAGTTCTTTTCTCCTCTAATCAAATTCTATCTTTATCCCTCAACTCTTGCAATTGAAGCCTTTCCGTTTTGATGTGAAGACTCTCTTTTTCTTATTCTTGTGAGTCCTCAATAAATTTCATTCTCTTTGCCAAATATTCTCCAGCATCTTTCCCACTAGCATTTTTCTTTCAATTGGCCTTTTTGGCCTTCCTACCTATTAGTCTCTCAAAGTTAATAGTTTCATCAAGTAAGGACACATCATCCCTATCAGCAATAGATATTGAATCAGAAGTTGGAGGTAGCACTACTCTCGAGTTTTCCTTAGGCATGCTCCATTTTGGTCGGTGCTTCAACACATGCCAACAATGTTCAAATTGAAAGTCTTTTTTGAATCTATTTCTATACACATCCTTTGCATTTTCAATCTAAAAAAATTAAAAGAAATAAAACATAATTAGTATCTTCAAACTATTGGTGAATATCTATTTTGAAACTATTGCAATATAATTCATACCTTGTCCCGTTCGATTGTACCACTATGAGGGGTTGCTTCAAGTGTAGCTATGAACCCACAAAATCTACTTGTCTCCCTATTAATCATTCCCCATCTACTTGATAGGGAGACAGAAGTACTTGTGGTGCCGGATGGACTGTGTTGGTAGGAGTATTGCCAATTTTTTTCACAAAATGTTTCTTGTTTTTGCTCATTAGCATGCACAACATCAATACTAGTATTGAGCCATACCGATATTAGGATATTATCTTCGTCTACACTAAAGTTGGTACCCGTCTCGGTTTATTAGATATGGCAATCTCAACTTTAGGTGGAGAATTAGAAACAGGCATTGGGTTATTTTGGAATACACAAAAAAGGCAAGTCAACATCAAATCCCCTTGTATGATACTAGTATAAAACGGCAAGTCTCCTTGTGAGTCCATAAGTAGATAATGTACAAAATGACACAGCCTACTTATTAAAGACACTCCTACAAGGCACCCAAATCACCAAGAGTATGACATGATAAAACAAGACAATCAATTGAAGCTTAGTATAAAATACATTTAGTACTATAAAATTAGAACCAATAGGTAAATAATTAGAACTAGAGTAAATCAAGTATATGATAAAAGTGATCACATCAAACCAAACCTATTAAAACCCAAATGGAAACAAACAGATTCCTTCATATTTCCAAAGGCTATAGGACAATGAAAACATTCCTACAAACCCATTTCAAACAGCTCATTATTCAAACATTCCTAAAGGCCTTGGCTTGAGACTCAGCTGCAAAAACCAAATTTCCAAATCCCCAATTACATCACAACTCAACATTGGGTACAAGTACAACCCTAAAACACCTAATGATAATCACATCATCTATAAATATACTAAATGGTCATAACAGATTTACTTTTACTAAACTAAACCAAATTTAAGATTTTAAAATTCATTGTCTAATCCCACTAGGTTCTAAATTCAATTGAAAATTTTCTGTACACACTCTGTCTACAACCAAGAATTTAAATTTCCCAGTCACAAATTCAATGAACTATAACAAAAACAAGAACAAAAACATAATATAATGCACAAATTACAACTAGATTGAAATGTTGAATTACAATACCATTTCAAAGCTCCATAAAAGATTCAAACCAAAATTATAGAAAGATTGACAGAAATAACTTACTTGTTCTGGAGTTGAATCGGCTAGAAGCTTTGCCCCAATTGGTGATGAACTTGTGACAGAAATACAAGACGCATAACCAAACATCCAAACCCTAACCCAAATCAAAACCTAATAACCCATTGTTTATACCCATGGAGCTTCGGTCTGACCCAAATGGAAGCCTAATCTCCTCCCTTAAAGCTTCGGTTTTGAGATGAGAACGGAGAGCAGATAGGATTCAAGCCTGGGTTTTTGGGTTCGGTCAGGGAGAGAAGAGCTTGGGTTTGTGATTGTGGGTTTGGTCAGAGGAAGAAGAGAATAGGTTGGGTTTTTGGGTTTGGTCAAAGGGAGAAGGAAAGAGCTTCAGTTTTTAGCGGCATGGGTTAAGGGAAGGGAAGTAGCGTGAGGCATGGGAGAAGGGAAGGGTGCATTGTGGCTTGGGTTGAGGGAGAACGAAGAGAAAAAAAAAATAGAGAGGAGGTAGTGTGTGAGGCGTGGGAGAAGGGAGAACTAGAATAGAGGAGGGAGAACCCAAAAAAAAAAAAAAAAAAAAAAAAAAGAGGAAAGAGAGGTAGAAAAGAAGAGGGAAAAAGTTGGAGTATGTGGTGAAAATGAGGGAAAGAGCACGTGTGTCTGAATAAACAAATGATATTTTGTTTAACACCTTGCAACAGTGAGCTGCTAGAAATGGCAACTCACTTTCAAGCAACTCACTATAACTTAGTGTAAAAAATTATAGCATATAGCATGTTTGATGTAATGTGTTTTTTGTGTGTTGGTTGTTATTAATAGCATTTTTAAGCATTATAGCATTCTTGATGTGAATGCTCTAAGTCATCATTCCTTTTGCAGCAACAAACCAAACTGAAATTGGCTTAGGTAAATAGCCAAAACTTAAGTACAGTACCATAGGTGCAGTTTCTTAAGTTCTCCTCTTAAAATTTAGCAATGTAACTTTTTTCCTCACGAGATACAAGTGTATTTTTAGTTAAATAGCTGTATAGTTAAATTTTAAAAGGAAAATCTAAGAAATTGCACTAAGTGCTATAACTAAATTTTGCCCTCACTAAATTGTCGTAGTAAAAACAAAATCAACAGTGGCCTCCAATGAATTCTACTACTACCCAGTGTTACAAACAAGTTTCTAAAGGATTTTTACACCATCCCAACTTCCCAAGTTGTCATTAAAAAGTAAAAGTTAGTGGGAAAGCAAGCAACATTAGCTCACATTCACCAAAGTCTTTGCCTCATTAATTTCCAACAAAACTACTTTGTTTCTTACCTTCAGCAAGTCCGGAATTATGTTTTCCACTCATTCCACTCGTAATCTCATTAGCAGCACACGAAAAATATCCCTTTTCTCCCTCTCACCTAATTTATGCTTTCCCCCATTATTAACAATGATCAGGTTGTTTATTTATTTTTATTTTTTTACCCATCTTGTTTATTACACTGATAGTGATATGTCTAAAATAAAAGAGAACTTGCCCCCAACCCCTCCCCCCCCCCCCCCAATCTCACATTTGCTAGTGTGATAAATTTTTGGACTAAACATTTTACACGTGCCTCATATTTATTTTATTTTTTTGATAGGGTGCCTTATATTTATTTAGCAAAGAAAGAAGGATGAGTTATTTTGGGAAAATTTTGGTAAATAGTATATTTTTTGGAAAAAATTCGGTGAATAGTATGCGGTTGAAAGTATTTAGTAAGTTGGACTGTTTTTTGAAAAATCGAGTTTGTGAAACTCAATTTCCAACCCAAAATCGAGTTTCTCAAACTCGATTTAGACCTGACGTGAATTTTAAAAAATAAAAAATAAAAAAAAATAAAAAAAAAAAAAGTGGAACTCAAGTTTAGTAAACTCGAGTTCCATGCTTTTTAAAAAAAATAAACCAGATGGAACTCGAGGGAAGCAAACAAGAGTTCCGTTAATTTTTTAAAATGGAACTCGAGTTTAGTAAACTCGAGTTCCACTTTTCTTTTCTTTTTTAATTCATGTCAAGTCTAAATCGAGTTTGAGAAACTCAATTTTGGGTTAGAACTTGAGTTTCACAAACTCGATTTTCAAAAAAAAAATCCAACAAACTAAATACTTTCAGCCGCATGCTATTTATCTAATATTTTTCAGAATTCTTGGACTAAACATTGACTACTGATCATTGACTCATTATATTGACTAGTAAGAGAAAGGTAGCATCAATAATATTAATGCGTATTCAAGATTATTGATGAAACTTAATACTTAATTGATTTATTCAGCCGCTCATTTCCTAGCCCTATGGACTGCCTCTTAGAATCGATCTGGACAAATATCTATCTCGTGTCCTCTTTGCCTTGGAAAGGGATGGATAGGGGCCCAGGTATTCCTCCTTGTTGTAGTGTGTTTAGTTGTTTGTTGAAAAAATAAATAAATAAATAAGGCAAAGTACGTATTTGGTCCTTATCCTTTACCTCATATTTCAATTTAATTTGGTCTTTAACTTTTCAATTATATCAATTTGGTTCTTAACCTTTCAGTGTCGTGTCAATTTAATCTTATATTTTGGATAGAAATTGTTGATGTGACAAACATCTAAAATAAAAAATTAGTTTATTAGACTAATTTTTAATTTTGGCTATTAATCACATTAGCAATTTTCATCTAAATGATAATAGTAGGGACTAAATTAACACGCTATTGAAAGGTTAAGAACCAAATTGACATAATTAAAAGGTTAAGAACCAAATTAGAATATAAGGTAAAGGATAAGGATCAAATACGTAATTTATCCCGGAAAAAAATTTGTGTTATACTGCATGAGACTATTAAAGTATTTATTACAAAAAAGAAAAAGAAAATATAGACGAAACCCAAACGCATGGACCAAGTTCATGTGTAAATTGAAAAGAAAAGATTGAGAGTTGTACTTTGGAGGCTTTTTCTTCAATGTTGGGCTTGATTGAAAGTTTTACAAATGGCCTTGAATTGTTGCAACCCATAAGCCGATGTGAACAAATTTTAATGTATGGGCCGGGGACTTCTACTTGTGCTGAATAAAAACTCACACCCGTGACTTCTAGTCTATATTCATTGTTCAATGCTGGCTTCATCACAATTAATGCTCATGTCCTGAGTTTTTAAATTTAGCAGCTCTGTAATAGTATCATTCCTTTTGTAGCAACAAACCAAACTGAAATTTGCTTAACTAAATTGTCATGTTTAGTAAAAACAAAATCAACAGTGGCCTCCAATGAATTCTACTATTACAAACAAGTTTCTGAAGGATTTGTACACCATCCCAAGTTGTCATGAGCTAGTGGGAAAGAAAGCAACGTTAGCTCACATTCACCAAAATCTTTGCCTCATTTTTCCAACAAAATTACTTTGTTTCTTACCTTCAGCAAGTTTTCCTCTTCATAATCTCATTAGCAGCACATGAAAAATATCCCCTTTCTCCCTCTCACCTAATTCATCATTTCTCTCATTAATCGCATTCTAAGGCAAATTATTAACAATGATCAGTTTTTTTTTGTTTTCTTTTTTCCCTTTTTCTCATCCCCTCCTGTTTATTACACTGATAGTAATATGTCTAAAATAAAAGATCACTTGCCCCCCAACCCCCCAACCTCCACCCCCTCCAACTTCACATTTCCCTAGTGTGATGAATTCTTGGACTAAACATTTTACCCGTGCCTCATATTTATTTATATATTTAGCAAAGAAAGAAGGATGAGTTATTTTGTATCTTTATTGTTGTGTCTGACACTCTGACTAAGTTAATGTTTACTCTCTTTTTGTTTCACTTTATTTATTGCTAAAGATCTTTGTTAGATATCGTTAAACTCATTTATTGTTCTGAGTTTACTGATGAATATGTTTTTTGGGGAATTGACAAATATATTTATTTAACATTGCTAACAGTAGGCTCACATGTTCCGTTACTTGCCTCTTAAAACTTTGTATGCTTCAAAACCTAATCATTTCCATTAAAAATATTTTTTCTTCATTTGATTTATACTTCTCTCTTTTTTTCTTTTTTTTCTTTTTTTGGGTGAAAGGAAAATATCATTACACATTTCACTCACTTATCTCCCTTCTTTTCTTCTTCTTCTTTTTATTTTTATTTGATTTATACTTCACTCCCTTATTACATATTTTTATAATTAATGGTTGATGTTAATGGAAGACCCATTGGCATGAGTATTAGACTCAATTACCGCAAAGAATGTAAGTCTAACCGTTAACCTATAAATACAACATGTGTCCCAATGACTAAAATGGTCCTAACAAATACAATCACAATGGATTTATCTTGATACAACTTCCTTGATATTGTTTATGATAAAAATTATCTAGAGTAGCGATAATACAGACTGATTTGAGGATTTATAAATTACATACTAAGTAAACTTCCACTAATATCACAAATTGGCTTATCAACAAAATCAATAATAAACTAGATTGTAAACTTAGTTTATGCACCAAAAAAATCCAGTAGTAGCAATGATGAGGTGGTCAAGCCGAAGGCCAGAGGGGGCGAGAAGGGGCAAGTGCCCCCCTTGACCTCCCAAAAAAAATCCAGAATAGCAATCCAAATATTACATTATTAAGCATTTTGACCTTGACACAAATGCTCCACATCTAGAGAAGAAAGCAATATTAGGTGCAAATCTTCATAACATTATTTTGTCTTTTTCGAAATAAAACAAAGTTTTGTGAGTCCTATTTAACACCCATACTTTTTTTTCTTGCCACATGTTCTCAAGTGCTGGAAATTGTTTTTCTCGAAGTGCTTCCCACATAATCATAATAAAAAAATATTTAGGTCTTTGTATATCAAACTAAAACCTTAACGTTCCCTAATCTTTTTCTCTTCTACTTTAACATTTTCATAATTTCAATTTTGAAACACTTTTTTTTTACTATAGAACCAAATTTTAACTACTTACTACTTAAAGAATAGACTAAAAAAATTAAATTTTGCATAACTTTTTAAGAGCATTCACGGCCATCAAAATACAACTTTATAATTATTTTATATTGATTTATTTTCTCAATTTATTTTAAGGAATCAAATTACATGTTTAAATTCTATACATTTAGAATAGTCTCTTAATTTGATTGTTATTAACTATGATTTTTTTTGGTTTTATTTATTTTAATAATATGAATTAATACTTATATTCAATTGAGATTACGGAGAAGCCAAATTATAATAATGATTTAGATTCAAATTCTAAACAAACTCATATCGAGGTGTATTTTATTAATCTTCCAATTGAACAAATTAAACTATGTATGAAAAAATAAATCAGAGTTTATATTATATTAGATTTTGTATGACAATTGCATTAATAGTATATAATTGTTTATCTATTTTATTATTAACATCAATTAATAATATTTAGATCAATTTTACTTTCAATCTTATCTTTTAGTTTTGCCCTCTCTAAATTGAAATCTTGACTCCACCACTACGTGGTCTTACTCCAGTAAGTAAAGTGATCACCTCAATTTCAACGTTGAAAATCATGGATAAGTTACTCAGTACTAAAATAAAGACAATTAAAATGGATATATGACACAAAAATAAACTACAATTAAAAATTTATTTTGTATTTGATTTGGATTTTTATTGTACTTCAACTTTAATATATTTTATATAATATGATTATGAATTTGGAAAAAGTCACATCCAGCAACAAATAATTGTTTCTTGAAAATTCTGGTATGATTTGAACGTGTATAATATTTGGTTTATTTTTGAGCTAATTAAAATTGCTATATAATAAGAAAAAAAAACCTTAATAATTATATACAGTGTATGATTATATTTTTGGATGAAATTTGGAAGCCATACCCTGATGGTATATCTAACAAAATATAAAATGGTTAAGGAAGCCCAAAGTTTTCCTCAAGATTCCCTTACAGAAAAAGATTCTAAGTTCATGAAAGATGCAACAACGCCGTCTGTGGGAATCGAACCCACGACCACGTGGTTAAAAGCCACGCGCTCTACCGGCTGAGCTAAGACGGCTAGTTGATTTTAGAGCGCCATATATTATTATTGAAGTAAAACATATTTATGAGTCCCTGACACCCATTAACGTATTCTCTTCTTCGTTTTTTTTTTTTTTAAATAATAAAAACCCAACCAATGATCAGTTAAAGACCATATATAATGTTGCACAATATTAATGATTTGTTTCATCAACTACACGTATTACTAAGATTATTTGGTATTTTGCTCTAGCTAATTATTGCTATTAATTTGTTGCCATTGATTGCAAACAAAAAAAAAAATTGTTGCCATTGATTTATTATTTTTTTTTCAAAGGAGATTTTTTTAGTTATTTTTTGAGCACTGCTAATTCTTTGAATTTCTTCTTCGTTGGGGCCTTTAAATAAAGTATAAATTAGTAATATATTAATTACTTCCAATTCAAAGTATAAAATGAACAGAAGTGAAGTTAAAAAAAAAAAACGAAAAGAAAAGAAAAAAAGAGTGACCCCTCACAAGTCACGAGAATGATAAAGTTGAGGATATAACATTTGAGGTAAGTTAGCTAGTTACTTTATGAGGTACCCTTTACTTTACATTGCTTCTAGTATACACTATTTTCATTTGAAATGCTAAATTAAAAATTTGGACTTTGTAGGTGTGGTTATTAATATTATACTCTATTCACTTAAACCTTAAATGGGGTGAAATTATCTGCGTACGCGTAATAGTCAAGCTTATCACTACTCAAACCCATAATTTCAAATTCGTAAAATAATGAGCCACAAGTACTTTTTATTATAAACAAACCTCCACGTGTTATTCGTGGAAGATGAATGTTCTACCATTCTAGAAAATTAATTTGTTCTTCTTTAATAACTTGTTTGGATGGATGAGGAATAGAGGGGGGAAAAATAATAGCTTGTTTGGATGGATGGAGAGTAAAAGTGAGTAGAGTAGAGGAAGGGGAAGTAAGTTAAATTACCTTATTTGGATATTTTTTAAGAGAGGAGGGAGAGAGATTTTGAGAGGTTCTAACTACTTCTAATCCCTCATTTTTAATTCCTCAAAAGTGGAGAAATTTATGGCCTGTTTGGATATTTAAAAAAGGAGGGCGAGTAGAGTAAAGGGAGGGAGAGTAATTCAATTATAATAATAATAATAAATTTTCAACTAGGGGTAAATTTGTCTATTTAAATAATTTCCTTTCCTTTCCATCATAATTTTTAAAACATCCAAACAAGAGGAATGACTAATTACTTTCTTTCCCTTTACTAATTTTAAAAACATCCAAATAAGGTGGAGGATAACTATTCCTTCTACTCTTCTTCCCACTGCTCTCCTCCTCTCTACTCCCCTCTACTCTCGTCTCTCTCTAAACTTTCAAACAAGCCATTAGAGAGAGAGAGAGTAAAGTATAAAAATATTTGACTAAATGAATTATCAAATTTACCCTTACCATATTAACAAAATTACAAACTATAAAAAGATTAATTAGTCCTCTCCCCCTTACTTAATTTTAAAAACATTCAAATAATGCGAAGGATAACTATTCCCCATTTCCCCTCCCCTCTACTCTCCTCCCCACTACTCTTCTCCTCTTTACTTTCCTCTCTCTCCAAACTTCTAAGTATTACATAAGTTAAATTACCCTGTTTGGATCTTATTTAATGGAGGAGGGGAGGGATTTTGAGAGGTTTTAAGGGGTTCTAACTACTTTTAACCCCTCATTTTTAATTCCCTCAAATTAAAGAGATTTGAAAGGAGAGTAGAGTATAGAAATGCTTGGCCAAATAAATTATCAAATTTGCCTTTACCATATTAACAAAATTACAAAATATGAAAATGTTAATTATTCATCTCATCTTACTTAATTTTAAAAACATCCAAATAAGGTGGATAATAACCATTCCTCTCTACTCTTCTCCCCTTTACTTTCTTCTACTCTTCTCTCCCTCCAAACTTCCAAACATAGCATAAATACATTCAACAATTCTGAGAACCCCTCAATACCAAAAGTTGAGCGACACAAAATAACATTTTGAAAACAGTAATATGTAACGGATATTGAAGAAAAACGTGAAAAGGGTAGCATCCTCTGCGCTCGTTGTTGCCAAAATGCCATTTGCATGTTCAACAAAACCATTTCTATTGCGCATTGTGCTTTCAAAGCCATATCCCGTGCATACATGGGGCTTAAAAACTCCAAATTTCAATTCTTTTTTAATTTGCACAATACATGCTCAATGAATGGTATATTTTAACAAAGTGCTTGAGCTTATTTTCTAATTTTAGTTTTTTTTTAGTAAATTACATTTTAAACTTATATATTTTAAGGACGGTTTTAAAATACAAACCGATAATTTCAAAAGTTTTAAATCAAACATTAAAATTTAAGATCAGGTTTATTTTTGACAGTAAGATCAAGATCAGTATTAATTTTTTTTTTTTTTGGTAATAAAATTGACGCACACTCCTGTAGGTGAAAAAAAATAAATGCCAATGGGGGGGTTGGCTGAGTTGGTCAGGACTTCGCTTTCCTACTTGTCAGGCTTGGGTTCAAGTCTTGCCAACGGCCTTTTGTTGGTGGGCATTCTTGGTGAGGAGTGTACTCAGAAATAAGGTGACTCTTATATGCACAAAAATAAGTGAGTATCTCACGGCGTGGCGTCCTGCCCGGGTTTAATACAACCACGCTCCCATTTTATTTCACCAAAAAAAAAAATAATAAATAAATAAATAATGCACAGTACAAATGGTAGTCTGATTTTGTTTACTCTATTTCTGTTGTCTACGTATAATTTTCCTTTAGGCTAAAAAGTAGGTCCAATATAGGGTCTCCTCAAGTTACAAGTTACAATCATGAAACTTCACCACTCACGTGTCGTCACCGTCTTATATATAGTATAGCACCACCTTGAAATTTTTCGTACGTTACCTCTCTTAAGTCTCTATTTCTCTCTCTGATCAAATACACACACACATACCTCCACACACAATGTCTGGTGTGTGGATTTTTGACAAGAATGGCGTGGCTCGTCTAATCACCAATCCAACGAGGGAGTCCTTTGAGCAAAAAGAGCCACCATATCCAGGCACAGCTACTTCACCCGGTGCTCGACCCCGAGTCCTGGTCTACCTCCCAGCTAACCAAGTGATCCGATCCTACACCCAACTCGAGCACTGTCTCACCGAGCTTGGCTGGTCTCGCTATCACAACTCTGGCTGCCCAAACCTCCTACAGTTCCACAGGTCAGAAAACTCAGCCCACTTGATCTCTCTTCCCAAAAATTTTGACAACTTTAAGACCCTCCACATGTACGACATCGTCGTCAAGAATCGATCTTTCTTTGAAGTTCGCGACGCCACTGCGTGTTGACATAGATAGATTGTTGGTACTGGCCTGCTAGCTAGCTAAGCTAATTCATCAATCATCATCATCATTACTATTAATGCACATACAAACGGTTGCCTGCGTTTGGATAGCACTCAAAGTTGCTGTGCGTTTCCAATTCTGCGTTTCGGAGCTTTTTTTTTTTTTTTTTTTTTCAACGCATGAACAGTAAAATCACTGTGCAGGAGACAATTAGCACTGTTCACGCACTGTAGCGCACTGTTTATATATTAAAAAATATTAAAAATGGGCCCCACAATACTATTTACACATTTAAAAATTATTTTGCTACAGTGTTTTCAGCAACAATCAATTTTTATCAACTTTCAGCAACAATAAGTGCTATCCAAACGGACTGTATAGTATAGCACCACCTTGAAATTTTTCGTACGTTACCTCTCTTAAGTCTCTATTTCTCTCTCTGATCAAATACACACACACATACCTCCACACACAATGTCTGGTGTGTGGATTTTTGACAAGAATGGCGTGGCTCGTCTAATCACCAATCCAACGAGGGAGTCCTTTGAGCAAAAAGAGCCACCATATCCAGGCACAGCTACTTCACCCGGTGCTCGACCCCGAGTCCTGGTCTACCTCCCAGCTAACCAAGAGATCCGATCCTACACCCAACTCGAGCACTGTCTCACCGAGCTTGGCTGGTCTCGCTATCACAACTCTGGCTGCCCAAACCTCCTACAGTTCCACAGGTCAGAAAACTCAGCCCACTTGATCTCTCTTCCCAAAAATTTTGACAACTTTAAGACCCTCCACATGTACGACATCGTCGTCAAGAATCGATCTTTCTTTGAAGTTCGCGACGCCACTGCGTGTTGACATAGATAGATTGTTGGTACTGGCCTGCTAGCTAGCTAAGCTAATTCATCAATCATCATCATCATTACTATTAATGCACATACAAACGGTACCAGAATATATACCATGTTTGTGTGTGTGAATTAAGGAGTGCTCTCCATTCTCGCTTGTTGAATTAGAATTTTAGTGGGGTATTTTTGGACAACTTGTCATCTTTTTTCTTAGCTGTAGTGCAATTTATGCGGTTCATATGTAGTAGTTGATGCTTTGTTCTACTTTGCGTTTTTTGTTCTAGAAACTTTCTTTGGTGTTAGCTCTACTTTCCTATTCTAGTAAGTTGGTTTTGTTTATCTTTTTTTCTTTTTTTTTTTTATTCTAATTTTTTATTTTTTTTATTTTTTTATTTTTGGTAAAGATTTTATTTTATTTTATTTCTATAAAAATCACTCCATTTAAAAGTGAATGTCAATTTCGGACCAGTTATTTACTTTGGTCGAATTAGCCAGTCCATGTGATGAACCATCTTATTAGGCATTAACACTGAGTATGGCCCACGCTGACTAGTAATTTTTGTTGTAAGATTATTAAAGAAAGTACTCCGTTTGATGGAGATTACTCACAAGTCACAGTAAATACTCTGACAATATGTACTCTATAACCACGACATGGTCCTAACTCCTAACTAATATCAACAATGGCATTTTTTTTTTTTTTTCATTTGGGATAGTCTCTCCGTTTTCTTCTTTCTAACTAGGGAAAAAAGTTAAGGGAATTGGAACTATTTCGTTCCATGCAGAGCTGTATATATAAATTTCAATGCAACAGGGCCCGTGTCTGTACTATGTACTGGCATCTTACATCAATAATATATCAGAGATATCATTATTAGGGCTCTATATTATAGTATAGATCTACTAAACCTTAGGGTTACAGGACTAAAGTGAATCATCATGATTCATAAATGAACTCCAAGGTGAGGAGTCAGTCACTCCCATTGTAAAGAGAAGGGAGTAAAGACGCATCACCGGTCAAGACCAGGTGGGGGTGGAGGTGGTATGTGGAGCTAGCTAAGCCGCGCTGGTCCCATGGATAGGGTTATGACTCATGAGCTGTGTGCCAGGGCCAAAATGGAAGGTGATAGCACTAGCCACATTAGATAAATATGCATATTTGAAGGGACAATCAAGGACACAGAAAGAGCTTTTCAAAAAAAAAAAGGACACAGAAAGAGTGGGAAATGAAAGACTTTGCGTTTTGCAGCACTGAGAGTACGAATTAAGGACATCAAAGAAAAGTAGAGGAGATCAGAAACTTTGATTTGACATGTGCAGCGGATGACATGATAACGATGGTGTCACTGTGTCAGTACTAGACGCCTACGTCGTACATACATATTAATTAGCTTTTAGCTCTCCTTCCTTGACTTGTGAAAGATGCCACTCAGTGCTAATCTGTCCTATACTCTTAGCTAGAGTGTTGAGCCCTACTTCTTAAGTTCTGTTTGGGACTTAACACCGCCGGGACATGAGTCTCTGCATTGCTTTATTTGATAGAAGTTGAATAGTACGACACTTCATTGAATGCGTTTTTGTATTTACAGCAATATAGCTTTAGACTCGGTGATGCACATGGTATCATTCTTATTGTTATTCTTACTATTTTATGATATAGAAACGATGAGTCTATATCAAAGATCGCATCTTCATTTCACCAGAAAAAACAAGTTCTGCTTGTGGAAATATATATATATATATATCTTTTTCATACACCGACATGTGTGGATTTATTCATTTACATGCATGCTTGGGTAATGGAAATGAAATTTGATGATTTGTTTTTCCTGTCATATTTTAACAAAGTTTGCAATTATTTGGTGGCCGCTGGGGCCCCTTAATGGAAATCCAACATGTCGGTATTCATAATCCAGTAAGCAGATGAAACGTAATTAGGCCTTGTTTGCTACGCGAGTTTAAATGTATGTTTTCAGTTTTTAAACAACATTACATATATTTTCATACTTTTTTATCCACATATTTTCAAAAAAACTGAAACTATTGTTTAAACATACGTACTAAGCAGGCCATCAATAATCGATGTACCCAAAGCAAATTGGAAATTTACTTAAGGTTAGTACTTTGGCTATCAATCCATTATAAGTGAAATGGAAATATTTTATTTTAGAGTTAATTTTTTTAAGAGTAAAGTTTAATTACAAAATTGGTTGTAGTTTTAAGTTATAATCTTACTCAATAAAATAAATATTACTGCATATTTTGAAAATCTAATCGTTGAATTGCATATTCTTTATACTCTTAATACACATTTCAAATTTTGTGTCAATCGAATATTATTTACTATATAATCTATAAGTTTATATTTTATGCATAATTTTATATTACAAAAACATGCAATTTAAACAATTTATTAATAATATAACAATTGATTTTTAATTTTCTAAAAATTTTGCAAGCATAGAGAATATGAAGAAGATGTCATCCAATGATGAATTTGTCAAAATTCAGTTTCAATAAAAATATATTAAGGTTATAGTATAAGGTTATAATCAATTTTGTAATTAAACTTTGTTATTATTTTAATGTCTAAAAGTGTGCGTGCATATATAAGATTATTTAGCACTTTATTAACTTTAGATTTATAATATTTAAAATATGAAATGGAGATGTTTCCTCCCTCCAAAGAAGGACAAAAATCTAAGCTTCTCTACCCTTTTGGGAATCACATTAATTATCTCTTCTTCGTGATAAGTATGTGAAGGCGATCATTCATGTTAGAAGTGGTATCATGTATGATGATATCTCTCAGATTATTCATATGTTTGAATCTTACATACATGTTAGACAAGTATTGTTGTTGCAATACTTTTTTCATGTTAGGCATTCTATTCGTATCATGTTGAGATAGAGGTACATGGTAATATAGATTAATCCAAAATAATAGGACAAATATGTTTAATAATTGTGTTGAAACTTGAAATTCTCTAACCCTAAAATGATTTATTTATTAGACTAGTTGTTGTGAAAAAAAAAATCATAGTAACTTATTTTATGACTATGTTTGATTGGATAATGTAACATTATATTGGATAATGTCTCAAATTGAAGTGGAGAAAGATACCTTTTAATTATATAGGTTAAACAAGTCGAGCATGTCAACATAAATAATAATTATTATTTTTTTTCTAAGAATATTTTAACACACACAAAAAGAAGGGGAGAAGATTTTAAAGAAACTAACAATGGTGGATTGACATGAAATTTACTTATGTATTATAATACATTTGAACACATTACAAACATTGCAACTCCACGTACGTGTAGGAAAAAAATGGCAATATGAAGTTTTTATATGTGCTTGAACTTCATTAAATAATTCTAAACCCTTTTTGAATAAGGCTTGAGACTAACATTTATATCTCTATTGTTTTCTCCATTCCTTCAAATTTTGTGTACACTAGCAATATACAGGTTCGATGAACATGATACTTAAAAACAATATGTAAATAAATAAATAAATAATCACTAATATCATTGGAATTGAACAACAGAATGGTAAGTAAAAGTAAAAAGAAAAATTAACTTAAGGTAAATGCATGATGGAAGCCAGTCATGCAGGAAAATATATATCAAAACTGAAAAAGTACGGTACATTATTAAAATATTTAATACAATTTATTTTATTACTATATAAATAGTGATGGTACAAACTAAAATTGAGAATTCAGGAATAAACATTTAAATATATATATATATTTTTTATTTGTTTCAAATAAAATTATATTTCTTTTGTTGATGAGTCAATTTTGTCTATATAAAAAAACTAATAGTATCTTGGCTTGATGATAAAAAACAATCATTATAGATTGAACATTATAAACTGAAATTCTATCATATTTAAAATAAAATAAAGGAAAAAAATATATCTTTCATTTCTTGATCATTGCATATATGATATATCTAAGATGGTGATATAAGGCAACGAACTTGTAGGCATAGGCTTATAACTTTATTGGCACCTCAGTCTCCAATTCCTAAATCATGTTTTAACGATGCACCCCACTCTCCATATGTGTTCGTGATGTTGGCCAAAATTAAAACCGATTCGTTTTGCATATGATGCCACACGTATACATGTTGTGGCCAGATATGGAGTGGCTAACGGCCATAAGCTAAATATGTTGTGGCCATCTTTAGCATGTTGGGTTCATTATTAATTACTACTTTCTAAGTCGTAAAAGTTTTTGTACGTTTGCTGATCTATGAGAAAGCATATAGAGGTGGATGCATATACAGTGGGTAAGGAGGGTGATTCCATCTTCATGCATGTGGGGTAGATATGGATAATAAGAATCTTGAGAAGCATATATTGTATTTGAAATTTGGACATAGGGTTAGGGACGGACCTACATTAATTAATTAGGGCCAAATAACCATGCGTATAAGTCTTTAAAAAGGTTTCTTTGCTCAAAATTTATACCTCATCTCCTAAAAATTTAGTTGACCGAAAGGAACTGGCCAATCAACGTACTGTGGCATTAATTTTTTTTTTAAGACTTTTTAACATAAAACGTTTGCCAAAGATTGTTTTCTATCTTTTCATGTTTAGGATAGAGTATGGTAGAATAAAGTAGTTTCTGGGTAATGGGCTGGGTTGTGTGTGCAGATCAGACGCAAACCCACCTAGAGACACACAGTAGGTTTAATTTTCTTTGTTCAGTTTGTTTGGATGCTCTTAGTAACATGTTTGGGCTTTTGTGATGATTTAGTAACATGCCTAGAGTCTGAGATTAATTAGAAACATGTCTAGGATGCTTTAAGCTTATTAATTAGTAACATGCATAGGGTTTAAATTTAGTGAATGATTGAGTATGAACATGCATAAGAATATATGAGATCATGTATTATATTAATATATGGTGGCGTGGTGATGCAGTGAGATAAGTATAGGCATATTAACATGTTCATGCATATGACAACAACATGATGAGATGTGATGATCAGATGATAGGACGTGTGCGAAATGATGAACATATCGTGACAGGAGATGAACATGCTATGTGTATGTGAGATGTGATGCAATGATAATGATGATGTATGATCAAATGAAATGAAGTGAAAGAGAATGATGCATAATATGTGATGCATGATGTATATTAGCGTGAGTGGGTGTGTATATGCTTGTATATATGATAGCCAATTAAGGGATTCCTTGATAATACTAGGTTATAGAACACAATAAGTGGAGACTAACCTACGGACCGGGCGAGTTTAGGGTGAGAAAGATAACAAAGAGACTAAGAGAGATGAGAGACAATAAAAAGGAATTAAAAAAATGTATACATCTACGGTTGACATCTAAAAATAGATGTCGCTATAGCAAAATGTAAAATTTTGAACAGTATTAGAGAATCGGGTGTGGAAGTGATTTTGGGTGTTTTGGTGCTACTGTGTCTCATATATATATATATATATAAGTGGGTTTTAGCTATCCAAATGAGAATACTCTAATATGCGAATAGTACCTGTTGTGCTAGAGCCCAAGAATTGGTAACTTGGGCTTGGAACCTCAATTAATTTGTTATATGCTGATGTTCTTGGCCCACAATAGGAAATCCCAGGAGTAGTTGGCTACTGCGATGGATTGGACCTTTAAGTTAATCCTTACTTGTTCCCTGGGGTTGGGTCGAGGATATTATCCTCCTGCTAAGATTACCCTTTTGAGTCCTGAGCTGTGCTTCAGTTCCCTAGTATTTTAAATTCTCCTACTCTTGTGTTTCACACCCCAATTTTTCCAACTTCCTACACCTTAATCTTCTTTTCCTTTTATACTTTCTTATTGGTGGAATCCTCAAAATGATAGAATTGCTCACACATGTGTGGGACCTACCGAATCTGATGTTCAAATGACTATCTGGGTCTGAGACATTGTTTCCGCTTATCAAATCGGTTATCAGCAGTGGGACCCATCCTTCTGACATTGGGGGATTATTTGGTAACTTGCGCTTGATGTCAATTTAGGTGCTCATGTGTACATTAGTCTCCAGATGGGGCCATGGGTCCAAACTTCGGGCCTTTTCATAACTTGCTTATCCTTGAGCTGAGCACGTTCTCTAGATTGGGCCTTCCAATATCTTCGGCTCAACTCTTGAATTAGCCTAAAAACTTATCCCACTGCAGTACCAAATTTGGCATGCATATTTAGAATATAGAGAACATATATTTAATCTGATAGTGAGATTTTCAATAAATTAATTTAATAAAAATTTAATATATGGTACGTATAACATTACTTATTAAAGTTACATTGTATGTAACTTGATCTTGATGCTATATTTTTATATTATATTTCTCATCATAAATTCACCATTTAAAGGACTTGAGAAAGTTTCTAGACAAAAAAAAAAAAAAAAATTGATACCTTTTGAATTGACTTAGTATTAATGGTAACTAACAGGTAAAAAATGATATCAGTGATTGGCTTAAATGAAAACTAATATATAGAAGCTAGTATAAAAAATATTATTAAATTTTTTTATGTACGTATAATTGCTCAAAAAATTTGCATCAGACGTTTTGTTTAAGACTCAAGATGTTATGAAAGGGAAATGCCGAACCTTGCAGCAGAAAGACTGGGTCCGTACAACAACCATTTTGACCGACATAAAAATTGGCAATTAAAACGCACTTCCTTGAGTTCTAATTTCTAAGGTATCATAGCTAATATATATATATATATATATAAATTTAAAGAGGAGTATTTCAAATGTAGATTTATTCACGTCGCTCTATTAAGAAAAAGGTTAATTACTTGACATATAACATTAACATATAATTGTCAATTGGAAAACATGACAAGAAAGATACGTGGAAGTCAATTCTTATAGTTGGTACTGAAATTTTGTTTAGTTGTGTTGACATGGTAAGACATTCTCAAAAGTAAAACCATGTGGCGGCCGATGCCATATATCTTGAAAAGTACTCTACCAAAGTACCAATACTTACTGCACTAGAGGGAAGAAGAGACATCTTTATAGTCAACAATTAATTGATTTCAAGTTCCCACTTTTTGTCGAATTAATTGACAATATGCTTAATTACTCCATTATTTATAAAAAAAAAAACATGTATTGGTGACTGCCTCTTAAATCCTAAGGTATTAGTATATATGCGTTAGCGTGCAAGAGGGTAATTATATACATCAGCAAGTCATGTTTTGGAGGATCAGTAGAAATCATGGCTATGGTAATCGTATACTTTAAGGCATCAAAAATGTTATGAGTACTGGTAATGGTGACACTTTCCAAAAAGAGATAGGCCAGGGTTATTGACTTGTTGGAAAACTCTCTTGATGACTAACCGAGACTTAAAATGGCCTTAATTTGGTGCCATTTAATTGTATCATCGATAAAACAAGACACAATACAAAAGAAATTTGTTAATTATTATGTGAACATGCAATTTCCTCTTTTGGAGGGCACTAACCATGTGATATTTGACTGATTCCATCATGACCAATAGGTGGCGTGGCGGGCTTTCAAAGAAAGACTGGGTATGGTTAATTGGTTATGACTATCAAGTATTGTTGCTGATGTGGTTATCATGAACTATTTATTACACGCTCATCGTGTACACACACTAATACTTAGACTGAAATCGTGTTTTGAAAATAAATTTTAGTTAAAATTGAAAAATCATATTTTCAAAACACAATTTCATAATTTCACAATTTTAATACAATTTCAAAAAGAACATGTATGGAATGTGGGACAAAATTGCCAAATTCTCTTTTCGGGCAAAAATAGAAGCTCTTTGCTCTATTTTTCAAACAAATTAAGGAAATGCCTCTCTTTTGTAACTTGATTTGTGATAAATCGAGTTTAAAAAAAAAAAAATTCTAGAGCCTTATAGCGGCATTTTTAAGGACCTATAGTGACGTTTTTAAGATTTAACTCGATTGATCACAAATCGAGTTTCAAAAAATGGGCATTTCCCTAATTAGTTTGAGAAAGGGGACAAAATTGCCGAATGCCCTTTTCGGGCAAAAATAAAAGCTCTTTGCTCTATTTTCCAAACTAATTAAGAAAATGTCTCTCTTTTGTAACTTGATTTGTGATAAATCGAGTTTAAAAAAAAAAAAATTCTAGAGCCTTATAGCGGCATTTTTAAGAACCTATAGTGATGTTTTCAGGACCTAACTCAATTTATCACAAATCAAGTTTCAAAAAAGGGACATTTCCCTAATTAGTTTGGTAAAGATGGCAAAGAGCTGCTATTTTTACCCGAAAAATGGCATTTGGCAATTTTTTCCATGGAATATGCAACATACATGTAACAATATTCACATTACTTGTTACAAATCTCCTGGCAATGTGTCTACTTGCTAGTAGAAAATTGTGGTTCATAGAAAAACTTGTGGGCATATAGATCCACTATTTTCAGGGTTGGAGGAATGGAGAAGATCTGGCAACCACAGAGAACGTTAATTTTCAGGTTAACCAAATTTGGGAGTTGCTTGTATAGGCAGGAAAAGTATACGGATGATGTTGGCTTTTAAAATATTTCTTTATACATGTAGTTGTAACAACCGGCAATTATCTTTGGTTAAACGACTGGTAATTGTTGTTTTTCTCTTTAATGATAATGACTAGCAGTATAGCAGCACTATGTGTCGTGTTCTATAAATTTCCTTCCATGCATTCGCATATATGCCTCTCCTAATGAGAGAAGAAACTCTCAACCTTATGATTAATACGTGAATGTGGATTCAAACCTTTTCATCTGTTTGTGATCCAGTAAAATGTACTCAAACGTGCATAGATAATAAGCAGTAAGACCCAAAATCCTGTTAAGTAAATAAAGACTCTTTATTTCTAAACCTACCTACATTTTTTAATTTGGAATATATATTGATAAAAGAATTTAACCTACTTTAATTTTAAAGGAGTGCTACGTCTACAGTATTTTTACAATAAATCATATGTGATAGTTTGTTGTAAAAATGTTGTGTGCATAACATTTCTTTTCATTTAAGCCTTTTAAAAGAGAAAAACTTCATTTACATGAATAGTTAAACTCGAGTCCAAATTTGGTAAGAATGTAATGTAAAACTCATGTTTTACATCATCCAATAAAAAATTGTCACATTAGTTTTTTACTTAAAACTTAATACATCCTACCGCACCTAATAATATCTCAATAAATTTCCAATTTGGTTGGATTTTTATATGGGTATTGAAATTGGTTGTGCCTATTCTTTAATATATGATATGACGATGTGGCATGTTGGGATTGGAGAATATAAAACTTGGGTTTACAACACATCCTTAAATAATCTCGTTAAACTTCAAGTGATCAAATCAACTTGTAGATGCAAGATTTTTTTTTTTTTTTTTTTTTTTTGGGGGGTGGGGGGGATTATCTATATATATAAATGCACATGCACTTTTTAAATTTTTTTTTTTTTTTATAGAATTTCAAATTATAACGTTTACTTCTAATGATTATGCTTTTTATTATCAAACCAAGACACCAATTGATTTTTACTGCAGGCGGGGATTGAACCCCATATCTCTTATTCAACAATCAAATATTTTACTAGTTAAACTAATTGGAACCTATATTGGAACCCACAATGTATATGCAACAAAATCTTAAACATACACGTATGCATATATTTATTGAGAAAAAAAAAAAAAATCATTCATCTGTATGTTAAGTGAGATCATTTATATTACATTAAACAAGAAGAAAATTTTGAATCTAAATTTATTTCTACTTATTTTTTAATTTTACTCCATGTGTCCAATTTAACTTTCTTAATTTTGTATCAAGTGACTTATTTACAATGCTCAATAAAAATCAAGATGATCACCTTACTTACCTAGGCAAAACCATCAAATCATCACTATTGTTGAATGTTTTTGCGTAGCACATGTTACAACCTATCTTTTACTAATAACACAAGTAAAATATTTATTATATATATATATATATTGTGGAGCTAAAGAATTTGGCAACCCCGGCCTATTTTATACTGAGCCTAAGGCTCACGCCGAGGAGGAAGGAATGTCCGAGGACGAACGAAGAAAGCCCAAACTGTCGAGGAACATCGCTGAGGATAATCTTGTCCTCGGTGAACCAAGATCATAGAAGGGAAAGGTGGCATGCCATCAAAGGCAATCTCCCAGAGCATTCCAAAAAGAAGGATGAGTACAATGGACTAGCCATGAGAGCATAGTGGAGGAGCAATTCAAGGAGAAATTGTCACCTCCACATTAAATGCCTGCAAATAACATCCTGGCCACATTAACGAGGAAATGACCCCTGAACAGTGCTATCTCGGTTACCGCAACTCACAGAACGCTAGAGAGGGTGTCGGATGGAACAGACACTCAAGTATAGGCTTAAATGATCAACAAGTAGAATGTTAAGATCTTTTAATGAGGACTATATAATAGGAGAAACCCACCAAAGAGAGGGGGCTGGAAAAAAGGGAGAGAGAAAGCATTGTAGCAATCTCAAGAACCCCTGTAACCATTGTCATCCAATATATACAAGAGCAGAGCTCCTCAGATTGTGCCGAGGACAAATTTTCTTCGATAAACTCAGTTCATTTCTGTTTGATCATCATGAAAACACATTCTAACTATTATCCCATTCACTAAAGCCTAGCCTTTTGACCCACTCTCTACAAATTTATTGTACTGAGCTTACTGGACCAAGATCCCTTACATTTTGGGCTTGGTCTGAAAACCGTTACCCTACATATATATATTTTTATTTAGCTTTTTTTTGGGTGCATAAATAAGAAATTTCCCAATTTTTTCCCTTAATCCACTTATGACTTAAAATATTTTTAGTAGTTAGATAAACACCAATACAACTTACGATACACTTATTTGTACGCTTATTTATTACGTAATTTCCCCAAATTTATTATTTATACACTAATTTTTACGATGGAGAAAATATTAAACTTATTACTTTTGAAAGGTAATAACTTTTATATATGTATATGCATTTATATATATATATATATATTCCTTTTGTTAAAACTTTAGCATTTTTTTCCTTTTCTTTTCCTACCTTCGTATTCCTTTTCTACATTTTAAACTTTAAAAGGCATTGATAAAATAGATTAATTCTATAAGGACTTGGTGTAGATATGTTGGTTTACACCCTCCAATAAGGACCTATTACATCATTATATTACTAAACCATAAAAACATCTGATCACACAGGATAACATTTTAATAAACACTATATCCATCCCATTTTACTAAATTCCGACCCTTGATAAAATAGAAAAGATTTTCTTCCTTTTTTTTTTTTTAATAAGAGAAGTGTTATGTTCAAAACATTTTCGCAACAAACCTTAGTTGGTAAGTTGTTACTTATTATAATTTGAATATACTACTAAATTTTTTTTTTTTTTGCCTACCAATATCAACCAGTAACAACTTATCACTTAGAATTTGTTGTAAAAGTATTATGAACATAGCAATTCTCTTTTCTTTTTAATGAATTTTGAAATATAACATTGTTAATAGTATATTGATTATAATTATGATACAAAATAAGAATAACAACAAGACATACATAAAAGAATTCACTAAAAGAAGAAGAAAAAAAAAAAACAAATCAATTTATAATATTGGTGGGGTTAGTGAGGGGGCAAAGTTGTGAGTCAACTATTGGTTTTATGTTTTTTGGCAGGCTAGGAAGGAAAAAAATAAGCAATCGCCCCTCTCAACTCCCCTAGCTCCGACCCAACTAGATGCTATTAACATCTGTTATAATCATATCAATGAAAAATCTTTCCTCAGTCTCTCTCTCTGCTTAGTCTCTTTATGCTTTTCACTAACTTAGCCGTTGGGACCTCTACAACCAACCTCTAGGTTAGTCATGGAGGAATTGAGTTTTCACTTCGATATTTCAGGTTTTTAGACCCAAGTTCATAGCTTGATCTAAGAAAGAACCTCATTTATGAATGAATTATTAAGATTTTAAAAATTCACACTGAGTAGGCTTTATATACACACACATGGATTGTTAAGAGAGGAGGGTTTTGAACCCTTACTGAATGTCTGGATTGGAGTTTAAAAATATGTCAATTAATTGAACTACAAAACTAAGTCTTCAACTAAGCTAAGTTTAATACAGTAATTAGCATTCATATGACCAAAAAATAATAATAATAATCAATCATAGACCCCCAACTAACCTGTGGTTCCGTCAATGTCAACTCTCTCTGTGTCCCTCTCTCTCTCTCTCTAGTTTATGGGTACATACTTTCTCAAAAAAAAAAAAAAAAGTTTATGGGTGCATGCCCTCCCTCTTCAGTCAATCCACACCACAGTCATCCTCACCCACTATCTGTCTGCACCACTCTGCACTTCCCTCGTGATCCCCCTTCTCTGTCTTACCCTTCACAACACGACAGTAATCTATAGGGCCCAGTTCGGTTGGTTGGGCCTCCCTCCACTCCCAAGATACTCACACACACAAAAACAACAAAAGCAAAAACACAAAAAACAAAACACAAAAAAACAGAAACCGTTTTCTCATTACTACTACTACTACTACAAATATGAAATAGCCGCCCATTTTCTTTTTCAAAAACAATTATAATACCCCAATCCCAATCCCACTCCCCCACATTCTATTTTTTGATTTTGATCTCTCACCTATTCCCCCATTGACTCATTCTATAAATACCCACAAAAATAAAAATAAAAATAAAAATAAGCTCTGCAAGTTTAAAATCAATATAAAAATGAAATGCTTCCATTTCAGCAACGGCGAGCGACGCGACGACGAGGACGGCGCCCCCGTCGTCGGCTTTCCGAGGGCCTTGTCGAAGGTGTCGTGGACGCGTTCCCTGAGCGTGGCTTCCACCGCCAGTGCCACGCTGGACACTAGACGCTCCGAGTTAGACAACAGCAGCAGCAGCAACAACTACAACTACAACTACGACTCGCGACTCGGAGGTGGAGGTGGAGACTTTTCTGACTCGGCCGTGTTTCACGAGCTCCCGAGTCAGCGCCGAGCCAACGATCTGCGAGTGTTCAGCTTCTCGGAGCTGAAATCGGCGACCAGAGGGTTCAGCAGGTCGTTGTTGATTGGGGAAGGTGGGTTTGGGTGCGTCTTCAGAGGCCTCGTTAGGGTTTCTGATTCCAAAATCGAAGTCGCTATCAAACAGTTGAACCGTAACGGTTTCCAGGCAAGCCCAATTTCTTCCTTTTATTTATTTTTGCACGAAGATTTTTTTTCTGGGTCTTTGTTAGATTTCAGGTATTTTGTTAATTGGGGATAGTAGTGAACAATATTGTTTTTGGTTTTAGAAAATGGGTTCTGTTGGGATTGTAGAATTGAAGTAAATGTGATTGTTTTTTTGAAGATTTGTAATTTGGAGGAGTATGACAGATCAACAAGGCTTTATTTGAGCTATGTGGGGTTGGTCACACTTGTAACTTTTGTTCAATTTACGGTCGTGGCTTCTTCGTTGTTTGATATGCTACATGGTGGTATTGCCGTTTCCGTTTTTGGTGTTACAGTTGAAGACTTTGGTGCTTATTGGCTATAAAGATATGATCCGGCGAGTGCAAGCGTTTGATTGTATTTATTTGTCATGTTGAAGAAACAGTTAGATTTAGAGGGAATTGAGGTCTCATTGCTTCAATTGAGACTTATTTATGAGATCATTGTTCAATAGATTTGAGGGCAAATGGGTGTTTTGCTTTTTCCTCAATTCTTTTTGGTAGTTTAAGATCTTTGTAGTTTTAGACCTTAGATTTTTTTTTTTTTTTTTTGTTTAATTGTGTTTCGCATGTGTACTTCCCGGCCATCCAAAAAGAATGAATAAAATAATCAGTTGGATTTGTTAGATTTTGAGAGTAGAAGCCATCGTTTCAATACCCATGATCTAGGTCTGTTGGGCTGGTTCTACTTGTTAGAAGGTTGTATTATCAATGAAAAGTTTGTTAGAAGGTTGATTATATCCTTGTTTCGAGATTGTACTTTTGGAAACATGGATTAAGTTATGCTTTATACTCTAACTTCATCTTATGTGACTTTCCTATTTTGAATTCTAGTACTCAGGGGCATAAGGAATGGATTAATGAAGTTAACTTCTTAGGTGTGGTCAACCACCCAAATCTTGTCAAGTTAGTGGGATATTGTGCAGAAGATGATGAAAGAGGTATTCAACGACTTCTAGTCTATGAGCTTATGCATAACAAAAGCTTGGAGGACCATCTATTGGCTCGAGTTCCATCACCTCTCCCATGGATGACAAGACTGAAAATAGCTCAAGACGCAGCCCGAGGTTTGGCATATCTGCATGAAGAAATGGATTTTCAGGTATACTTTTCTTGTATGCTCCAAAATATTGTAAATGTGTATTTTGTAGTCTCGATTCATTAGTTGTATGAGTAAGGGTCCTTTTTGTTTCTTGCAACTCGTTAACTTGTTAGGCCTAAAATTTCTCTCTTAAGTCTGGAGTAGTTGCATTACTGTACATACCTTCATTCTATGAATAAATTGAGTGGAAAAGCTTAAACTAGGTTATCTGCATTTGTGTCTCTTTCAATTTAGTTTAACCACAATCATCCTTTATTCTGCCATTTTTTCCCCCAGAGAAATGGAAATTTGGAAGATACAAGCACTTCCATCTTTTATGCCTTTTTGCATAGACAAGACCCTCTTTTCATGTTGACTAGGTTTCTTTACTCAATTGAATGCTGGTCCATATTATTTGACTGCTTCATAATTGGTGCAGCTAATATTTCGTGATTTCAAAACATCAAACATTCTGCTGGATGAGGACTTCAATGCGAAGCTCTCAGACTTTGGACTTGCTAGGCAGGGACCTCCAGAAGGACTCAGCCATGTGTCAACATCAGTAAGTTTTTCGTTTTCGTTGGGGAGCAAATTTAAAGGATATATCGTTTTGCTATCATCTGAACTCTTTAGCTTCAAGGAAGATGGTTCAGAGTAAATTTTGGAGGAATATGTGCAGATTTACTGATTCTCGTTGTTTTGCTCAGTTTATAGTGTTAAATCGAATGTCTCTAACTTGAATGGTGGATTTTAATTAGTCCTGCATGTTACCAATCCTGTGGTAGAAAATTCTCACTTATTATCTTTATTTGCAAAGGTTGTAGGGACAGTAGGCTATGCTGCTCCAGAGTATGTTCAGACAGGCAGGCTGACTGCAAAGAGTGATGTTTGGAGCTTTGGGGTGGTACTCTATGAGCTTATAACTGGGAGACGAGCATTGGAGAGAAACCTACCTCGGAGTGAACAGAAACTCTTGGAATGGGTGAGACCCTACGTGTCAGACTCAAAGAAATTTCACCTTATTGTTGACCCTCGACTTGAAGGACAGTATTACATTAAATCAGCTCAGAAACTTGCATCCCTTGCAAACAAGTGTCTGATGAAGCAGCCAAAGTCCCGTCCTAAAATGAGTGAGGTGGTTGAGAGACTAGGAAACATCATTAGTGACACAACATCTCAAGATGAAGATGGCCCGCCAGTCATCAGTGAAGCTGAAGAAGTGAAGGATGAAACCACAGGGGAGACTGAACCTGAGTCCGCTAGACAAGGGAGCAATTATCGGAAGAAGATGTTTGATATCAGAGAAATGGTCAACTTGAGAAACAAATCTTTTGGCAAGTTAGATTGGAGAAATTGGACACCTGGATTGGTAAGAACTTGGTGATAACCTATCAGATTCTGGATGTAAAGAGAATACACCCCCCATTCTGGAATGGACGACGGATGTAGATACATCTGCGATTCCTCTAAACACACGGAGGTTATATACTTTCTCTCCATTATTTATATTTGGAGTATGTAAATATTGCTTGTGAGGGTAGCTGCATTCTACACGAACAGGAGGTGAGGTGCTAGGTCGTTTGCTCTATTATATCTGTTTTGGCGTTAGTAGTGTGCAAATGAATATGATGCTGTCTATCCTTTTCCTATACACACATTTTCTGTGTGTTCTGTGCCAGATTTTCCATTTTCTGGGTTTTTGTGTACTCGGTTGTAGTGGCTTATAGAAAAATCCATATCTGTGACCCAAGCATGGGGGCAGAGCTGCGGAGTTGGAAGTAAAACCAGTCCCCTGCTAAAACAATACAATAGAAACTTGTTTCCATGCCTGCTGCAAATTTTTTGTAGAGTCCAAAAAATGCTGAAAGGCTAGCCCTGTTTGGTATACTCATTCAAACACATGTTTTTAGTTTTTAAATAATATTACACGTATTTCTACACATATTTTTACCTACATATATTTTCAGTTTTTAAGTGCATATATCAAACATTTCCTAAAATACTTTTTTGATTCTTATATTTTGGATTTATCTTCAATTTAGTTATCCAGTTTCACAACAATTATTTTGGTCCATATATATTTTTTTTATTGCTGTCATTTTGGTCCTTACAAAAAAGTGAAAAACACTATTTTAAACTAGCAATGCAGTCCATTATTCAATTAGTTAAAATGATTGTTGTGAAAACTTGAGAATCAAATTAAAAATAGGGCAAAATATAAGAACCAAAAAGTCATTTTTGCCATGCTGAAAATATTTCAGCTAAAGATGATTAATGCACTCAATGAAATAAAGGAATCAGGTCAGCTTTCTTAGAGCCATTCAATTCCATCCACTTCATCAAATTGTATGTTAATTTTGGCTTGTTGGGACTTTTCATCAGAAATGCTAATGCAGATAAAATTTGGACCAATAGACCATAACTACGTCAAATATAGCATGTAGGAAAGTCATGTAGTAAGGGCAGTGCAATTTAGACCACAACTCCGTCAAATTTCAGCAACTAGGGCTTTTTCTTCTTATTATTATTATTAATTTCAGGGCAGTGCATATTTTGATTTAGAAAAGTTCTGATATTGTGTCCCACAAACAAGCTAAATATTTAGCATAAAAAAATAGGTAAATATAGCCTCGAGCTTGTGGGCCATCTTTGGATTGAATTCTCATTCCTGCAGGACCAAATCAGACAAATGACCGCAACTCAAGAACAAGACGTTGCGTCAAGGGAAGTAGGAAGGAATTTATAAAAGAGGGGCTAGCGCCTTGTGCTGCTGGATTTCTCAATTAACAGAATTGGGGAACAATTTTCTTTTTACATTTTTCAATAACTTTTTCATTCATTCAAATTCCAAAGAAGCGGCTAGATAGGATTAGTATCAAATTGGGCACCTCTGTAATCATATGTTTATGATTTCTCACCCTGCAGCCCAATTAAAATAGCAGTGAAGAAAGTCTCCCTTTCCCTTTGGACTAAGTTCAACCCTACCCAATCCCTGAAATGACTTTCCTTTTAAAGTCTAGCATATTGGACAAACTTTAGCAACCATTCTCTACCACCGCTTTAACTTTAAGGGGCAGTTCCCTCTTGGAGAGTTGGAAAAGCCACTTGGGCTGAATGCAGAATTCTTGAAGTGGATCCCTCGCAGGAAACCATTAAATTGGTGCTGTGGAGTGCGGACCCATTTGATATCAAGGAAATACATGACATGCTCGATTTTACAACTTGTTGATTTATGTAACTGTAACTAGTGGATATTTGTTACTTATATAGATTTTAACATTTTTTTGTCAACCATTCACAATCACATAAGTCAATAAATTATAAAATTTAGTGTGCAATTAAGTGTGTTTTTAAAAAATATTTCCTAAATCAATGACCCTCAGCCATTCCTTAACCTTTCCCCCCTAAAATTATTTATAAGGGTCTTTCACTTTCTGATCACATTTCAGATTTCCACTAGTCAAAAATCTAAAAAAGTTTTAATTTGAAAATCATAGCTTTTGTACCCATTACCCACGTGTGCCTCCTCATCTTATAATAAGACACTTTTCTGGTTTGGCTTTGTGGACGTTAGACTTCAACTTTCCAGTTACTCATTTCTCTTTTTAGATCGCCTTTTCTTTTTTTAGGGGTGGGGGGGAGGATACTGTTTTAATGAATTAAACTCTATACTTTAAATTTCTTTGTGTCAATATAAATGTATAATCGTGACAATCAATATCAACATCTCAATGTTGATTTTTATACTGCAAATCTAACACAAATACACACACAACAAGAAGAAGAAGAAGAAAAAAAAAAAAGGGAGAGTTTTATTCAGCCTTTCCGATATAAAGGGAAACCTCACCAAAAAGGCGAAAACTCTTTGAAACCATTAGTCAACAAATAACACCAACTTATAAAATGATGTTTTTGTGTGTATTGGTGCCAAATTTCTTATTATTAAGACCGAGTGTAGTTGTGATTATTTGAAGAAGGCAGAGTATAATTGTGTGAAACTAGGGGTTTTTTTATTGTCACACTTATGAAAGTGAAGTTTAAATTAGCACAATTAAATGTATGGAGTTAATTTGTCATTGGTATAATTTTTTGGCTTTTTGCCTTCTTTTTCATATGAACAACGTGAACTAAATGAACAAAGGCATCCCAACAATGAGGGTTCAACCCCATGGGAGCATGGTTGTCACCGTCAGCTAACTCTCACGTGATACCAGGTGACATGAATATCATCCGGCATGCATCGAGAGCATATAGCCACACTAGTCTCCAAGCAATCTGCAGTCGGCATGCCCATGACAAAAAATATTTACAATTTGCATTTTTCGTAGTTTGTACAAGTTGTGATTGTCTTATTGGTACGTTACATTATCAAAAAAAAAAAAAAACACCATTTTTATTGTATACCAATCACAACATACCAATTACCAACTCAACAATTTAATATATTACCTCCGTCCTATTTTTTTTTGTTTTCTATTCTATTTTGAGATGTCCCAAAATATTATCTTGTTTCTAAAAATAAAAGTCATTAATTTACTAATATTCCTATCATACCCCTATTAATTTACTAATTCAATTTTTTGATAAATTTTTTTAAGGGTAATTTTAAAAACTTATACATTTTTAAAAGATAGATAAGATAATAAATGATATTCCCTTAAAAAGTTTAACTTTTCAAATAAGACAAAAAAAATGGGACGAAGGAAATATATATATATATATATATAGATGTTTGTGCCACTAATAATTGTCTCCAAATTTCTAGTTGTTTAGAACAAAATAAGTTCTCCAGAGAACCGAATTTCTTCTCTCTTTTCCTTGTTTCAGGGGGGAAAAACATGCACAAATATAGATATTTAAGCAAACTGGTACACGTAAAGGACAGACAGACCCATCTAAAAAGTAGAAGCAAATGAAATCTATACCACCCCAGGCTGAAAGGAAAAGGAGAGCTACCTATAGTCATACAACAGCACATGCATCCCTATTTTCCTAGCTGTTTCCAAATGTTACAAACATGTGTAAGACAAACAATATTGTGGCATTCTTCATGGTACAAGCTCATCAGGACATCGTCAACAGAAAGCTGAATTTTAGAATGCATTAGCCAAAATATGAACTGTACAGTTATGGGACAAATATACGTATGTGCTCAAGATTTTTAGATTGACATCAAACCACATCGCAATGGTATTTTTAGTCAAGATCATAGATTGACACCAAACCACCTTGCAATGATATTTTTAGTAAAATGAGAAGCAGCTGTTGTTAAATTCTGCTATTCCATTTTCAAGCATAAAGAGGGGAAGCAGAGGGCCGAGGGTAAGCAGCTGGTATCCTTCCCCTGTGAGAATCATCTGCACTTCGTCTTCGAACCCTGGCTCCATTACTCAAATTGCTCTGAGGAACTCTAGTGTCGTTTGATTCCTGTAGCTGCTCCAATGCTGTTACAACCTCATCCATGGTCGGCCTGAACTTGGCTTCCATGGATAAGCATCGTAATGCAAGGGTTGCTGCCTTATAGGCTCCATCCATTGTATATTGGCCTTCAAGACGGTTGTCAAGGACTCTGAAGATCTTACGTTTGTTTGCCAGATAGGGTTTAGCCCATTCCACCAGATTGTGCTCTCCAGATGGTCGATTCTTATCAACTGCTCTCCGGCCAGACAACATTTCTAATAGGACAACCCCATAACTATATACATCACTTCTTGTAGTAAGATGACCTATGGTCAGTAAAAGAATGAAGTGATTATCAGCAGGGCAAAAATACATTAATATTTGGGCAACAAAGAGTGGATAGCCAAAGCAACTAGCAAGGACTCTTGAGTTGAATTGTCTAGAAACAGTCAATTTCCCAAAGAATATTAAAGGAAATTGAATTAATTGAGAACATAAGTGATGCAAAATGAACAATACCTGTGGCTAAATACTCTGGAGCAGCATATCCATAGGTCCCCATAACCCTGGTAGAGACATGACTTTTATCACCTGTCGGTCCATCCTTGGCCAACCCAAAATCAGAAAGCTTTGCATTGTAGCTCTGTGATTCCATCAGAAAGGAGTTTTTAGAATCAAACAGGTAAAAAGTTTCCCCTGAACCCATCACAAGTGTGAAGTGACCATATCATAAAAGTAAAGAAGACCTATTTCACAAGTCACATACCGAATCAAGAAGAATATTAGAAGTCTTGAAATCTCGATATATCACTTTTGTTTCAGCACTATGCAGAAAAGCAAGCCCCTTTGCAGCACCGAGAGCCACTTTCAAGCGGAGGCTCCAAGAAAGAGGTTGGAAATAAGAACCTCCTGGTACAGCCACAATTATAAGCTTTGTCAATTACATAACATAATCAAACCATTTCAATTCAATTGGGTGAAGATATGTGATGGAATAACTCACTCCTAAATAAATGATTTTCCAAGCTGCCTCGAGGCATGAACTCATACACCAGTAGTCGGTGTTCATCTTCCAAGCAATAGCCAATCAACTTCACGAGATGAGGATGAGAAAGCTGTCCCAGATAATTCACTTCTGCCTGTAGGATCAGAAAAATCAAAAGAAAGTAAATCTGAGCACTTCAAGATAGGCATGTTGTGTGCCACAAATATAAAATGAACTACTGAAAGATTCCCCCGGTGGGAATGTCAAGTAGGCAAGTTATGGTCTGAGTCTCCTCCTCCCCTTTCCTTGGGGCCACTCAATCAATTATGCACACCAAAAAAAAGGGCATCTAAGTTCCATCCTGTAAGATCACTTGTGGACATCTAAAGACACCAGCATATACAATCTCATGTACCCCATTCTCTTTGAGCTAAAAGGAGGGTAGAATTTAACTCACCAACCACTCCTTATGACCTTGGAAACTTTCTTGATTAAGCCTTTTCACAGCTATAATAATGCCAGTCCCAGGCTTGGCTGCCGCAAATGTATTCTCATCAATCCATCCCTTAAAAACTGAACCAAAACCACCTTCCCCTAACACACTATCAGGACGGAAATTCCTGGTGGATGTTTTGAGTTCTGCAAAACTAAAGCTCTTCACATTGGTCGCCTGCAAGATCTCACCCTCACTCCGAGGAGTCTGAGTCACTGAAAATGATGAGACCTTGCTACTCGTACTGCTAAAATCATTCCCATCCGTGCTAACATATTTTGAATTTGCCCCTGCACAAGTCAATGCATAATCTCTACATGAATCAATTATCATGGCATGTTGCACAATAAATTTTTCATGTTTTACCAAACTCAATCCCCAGAATTTTATTTTGATAAATGAAAAAAATAAGTGTTAAGTCCAGAAAACATTTAACCTCAGTAGCCCCCTTATCATTGCTCAATTTTGTAAAAAAATAACAATAGAAGCGCCACCTATAACTATAGACAAGTCCAGTAAGCACTTTTCTTTGTTGTTGCAATGAAGCCTAAGAGAGAGGCCATTAAAGGAATGCACACATTGACTTCCCTATCTAATTTTAGTAAAGCATTAATAATTTAATTCAGCAATATAGTCAGGCTGACTGCAAAATAAAAACAACCACATAAGATTTCAAATTCCCATTTCTGCGTGAATTATTTGCAACAGAACAACCACTGTCGTGTCGACCATATCCAGATTTGCATCATACTTGTCAACATACAATACAAAATGAGGTTATTGTTGCCAACAAACCACACCTACTAAGGAAGAGGAACAAGCAAACTGTCAAACAAATGACAATTTCCAGCCATGCAACGCTCCCAACTACAGGAAAAATCCACCTCACCTAACCAGAACCTCAAAAAAAATTATAAAAAAAAAAAAAATTCACCAAGAAATTAAATTTCAGGGAAGTGAAAGAAATGAAACCCAGAAATTTTCTGGACCACCAGATTATGTAAGTCATTTGCAGAGAGAGAGAGAGAGTAAAATCTTAGTACCTGTGGTACATGGGCTCTCAGCTTTAATCCGAGCACTCAAGCAAACCCCCATGAAAACTAACTACCCTTTTGATTTTCCTTCCTGCAGATCACCCCAAAAAAGAATCAGACTTGGTTAAGCTGCATCAAACTTAGAAAGAACCAAACTTGAACGGTTGAAGAAGGCAGATCTAAGTGTAAAGACACAAGCTTTACTACAAAAACTAAGACCAAAAAGCTAGGCCTAATCCACTGGAAAAATTAAGCCTCTCCAATCGATTGCTTTTGACTGCAACTTGAATTGTTTAAAAAACACAGACACACATAAACACAAATCCACCAAAAAAACACATAAAGAATTCAAATATCCACCTCTTTTAAGTGAAAGCCTTTGCCAATTTTTACAGAGACACAGATGGTTTCAAAACAAAGTTTGGTGGCTGAGAAGCTTTTTAGAGAGAGAGCTTGAAGGAAGTTTCAAGCTAAGACGTGGCTTTGACTGGTGTACATATGAGAGAGAGAGAGAGAGAGAGGGGGGGGGGGGGAAGAGATGGGAAGGTGGGGTGACTTGCATTAATGGCGGGCTGGTCCCTCTCTTTAGCTGATTAGCTCAACGTTTTTATACGCTGTCTTGCTTTGCTCTCTCTCTCTCTTGCTTTCTTTACAGAGTCAAGTCAGAGCAGATAAGCCTGGACAGGGCTGCTATTATTCTCACCCGTTCGATTTGAACTTTCAAGAAATTTCAGGGCCTGTTTGTTAGGTTATTTCAGGCAACTTTTAGAGCATTTTAAATTCATTAGCACACATTTTTACACACTATTTTACTCACATATATCAAAAATAGTCAAATATCATTACTCAAACTCTCCTGCTAAATACCCTCTCATCCATTCTTTTTTCCATTTTTTTTCATGCTTGAAATATGGCTACTTGGCTAGCTTGACAGTATTGGACCCGCTTGGCTTGGCAACATTTAAGGTTTTTTTTTTTCCTTTGCTAAAGTTAAAATTGTAAAGATTCTCAAAAAAAAAAAAAAAAAAGAAGAAGTTAGAATTGTAAAAACAGCTTTTCAAACCTCTATTTTAGTTTTGTATTTCTTGCAGTTTTTTTTTTTAGCAGTGTGATCATTATAAATTGAATTTCTTACAAGTGACCCACCACTGATTTGAAAAAAAAAAAAAAAAAATCTACTTCTTATTATAATAAGTTCTGTGACGCAAAATTTTCCCAACATTTGACCTTTGTAGTATTAGTGGTTTACTGGTTTTACTTTCACAAGAATAAATTTAAAATATTGGTTTATAATAAAAGTAGTATTATCAGTGAATCAATATGAAAGCGATTTTTTTATACTTATGAGTTAAGAAAGAAAAAAAAGTTATGTAAAAAGTTATGTATGGCGTATTGTTTTTTTTTTAATTAGGAAAATGTTATGGCGCCCATTATCTTTGGACCCCACATTGTGCCAACGACAAAGGTGATTGGATACTGACTGTTCAGGAACCAATCAGCTGGCAATGGTCATAACTCATATAACAGTGTTCATAATTTTATGTTATTTTATTTTTTTGGTAGAAATTGCTAGGAGTGTTGATAATTTTAACACTTACTGGCTTTATCAGTTGGTTTTAGTGACGATGGGTCCGGTATTTTGAGCATAGGCTAATGTAACAGTAGGATCTAAACAAAATGGGATTGGAATATTATCTCACAGGACAAAAGAAAAAGAATTAAATTGTTTGTACCATTGATTTCATTCTCTTTTTCTGCTTTTGTTCTACAACATTACCTACTAGACTTATGGTTAAGTGATTAAATTCATCATTTCTTAACAGTTTAAAATTTTGAGAGAACTGGTAGTTTAACATAGTATCAAAGTAGGAGTCTTGAGTTTGATCCCTACTTTACTCTACCTCCCATTTAAAATATTAAATTCCCACTTGTTGAATCATGTAATGGGAAAGTTAGTTTGATTCAAAGAAAGGAATTCTAATATTGGTAAATTTTAATTTGGAGTAATGTTAGGAAGATAATATCTTTTTAATTTTATTTTAAAGTTAATATAGAAGAATTTCATTGCAGTTTCTTCTACAATTATTTTGGTAAAAAAAAAAAACTAAAAGAAGAACCTTTCAAAGTTGGAACAATATGGGGCTTCGATTCGTGATTGCAGAAACAAAGAGATGGGTACACAGTGCATCAAAAAGGGGTCCTACAAGCAACAAGTTGGGTTTTTGGGTTTTATTTGCTTGCCTTTATTTATGGCCATCTGTCTCTGTCTTGCCAGTTCTCTTTCGCGATGAAGAAGATAAGTCTTGGAAACTGTCATCTAAATAGTTTCTATTTTGTTTGTATAAAAATAAGACTAAAAACGTGATGATTTTCCCAATATGGGAATATCTATACATCATCATTCATTAGTGAATCACTTTCCTGGAAAGTAAAGAGCTTGAAGCCTTTGACACTTCAATTTGACCGGAAAAGGACCATATTTAATTGAACTTCATTTGGAAATTTTAATGTTAGTAAGAACGTGGTAAATTGCATGAGGGGTAGGTAATCATATAGTGTTTATGCAATGTTAATCATCATCTTATATGCATAATACACCTTTCATTGTAATTCTCTTCCTTTCTTAAAACTTACATACAAAATTTATGTTAATGTAAACATGACGAAATTATATAGCTCAATGGTAAATATATAAAAAAATTTACAATATATTTAACAATTTGTTTGGGTGATAAATTCTAATCGAAATAAGCCAAACAACATAATTATAGATATCACTTTTATTATACACCAACTAAAATAGATATTAATAATTGTGAAACAATTTATCTTATTAGAATGAAATATTAAGACAATATATATATATATATATATATATAAAATGACCTATAAGTTTGATGAATTTTCATTTTAGTTTATTAAATTTAGATTTTACCGGTTTAGTCCATTTACTTTGACAATACTAATATTTCAGTCATTCCATCCATTGCTTATTGAAAAATATTGTTAACTCTCTTCTTATATATGATGTGAAACATAGTCATTTTAACTTTTAAGAGAGTTAACTGCATTTTTCCAATGGCAGTAAAAGGAATAACTAAAATAGTAGAGAATTAAAAGATAACAATATGTAAATTGCATTTTTATCAAACATTAACAATCCTTTTTGTTTCTACCAAAAAAACCAATCCATTTTGTAAGTAGCGTATGATAAATTTAGTAGTGTGGTATTTTTATTTTCATAAAATAAGTTGCAATAAATTCAATTACGTACAAATTTTAATGAATGTTTTGATATTTTAGCTTTTATTAGTCACAAATAACTAATAAGCCAAACATTTTAGACACCTTGCCACAATATTTTCTCATTGGATCAAAATCCTTTCATTTTGTTTTGAAATAGAGAATGTCAAATTTGTGAAAAAAAATAAATAATTTTTTCATATATCGAAAACCATATACAGTGACATGTCATTTAAAATCTCATTTGACTCAATACAACAAGTATATTGGTATTTTTTTAAAAAGAAATGAAAGATAATTGTACTTGTGGGGACATTTTTTGCCTCAAGATCAAGTGTTGCACTTGTAATCATTTTTGGCTTAAGAGTCCCACATTGGAAAGATTATCTTCCTCTTTCTACCTTATAAGAGATGAGCCAATGGAGATAGAGTACCACTAATTTGGTTAACCATTGGCTCATCCCTTATAAGGTTGAAAGAGGAAGGCAATCTTTCTAATATGGGACTCTTAAGCTAAAAATGATTACAAATGCACAGTTGCAACTAAATCCATTACTATGGACTAGACTGATTTAAATTATTCCATGGGTTCCTTGGAACAGTTTCAAGTTTCAACTCATAAATGTGTCTATTCAACAAGGAACATCACCTCTTGCGTAAAACATGCGCAACCAAGTCAAGCATGCTATTGCTAGGGCCTATTGCCAAATGCCAAGTATACTCTCTCACAATACACACTTAAATGCCTATTATTATAATGATAACATGCGTGCATGATTTTGCATTATATATATGGGTTTGTGTATAATGTTTATTTCCTTTTATTTTCTATTTTTTTTTTTTTGCATATATCCTGAAAAGGTGAAGTAATGAGGTTTTGTTTAAATGCAAATTGACATTTCTACTGCATCGATCTATGCCACAAGCAACCATATATTCAATTCATGTTAATTAGTTCCTATCCTCATCTCTTAATTAACAAAATAGATTGGGTGCCAAGAACTTTACGGTTAAATGGCACTGTCTCATTAACCTGAGTTTGATCCCCTTTCCTCATTTCTCGTAAGTGAACAAAAATAAAATAAAAGAAGAAAAGAAGAAGAGTAGACTGGATAGTTCCTGCATGTTTAGTTAATGTTACTTTGTATCACAATCTATTTTCTTCAACTCATCATTGTATATATTTTAATAAATTGCAATAATCTAAAAGAAAAAAACAATGACTTCTTTTCTCCCCTCTTCTTTAAAATTTCCATGCTTTTGCAACTCTTCAAATAGCCTGTTCAGAAACTAGAAATACTTCAAATTTTAAAACTAAGTTATACATTTTTTTTAAGGCTAGTTTGGATTAGTTTTATATATATATATATATATATATATTTACCAATCTAATTTTTTTATTATAAAATTTTATATATTATATGAGAAAGTTTATAAGGAAAAAATTGTGTCACAATTTTTATTAAAAGTCTGAAATAATATAGTGTGATTGATAAAGAAAAAATTATAGATTTATATAAAAATTATTGTGAATTACTTATATAATGAATCACTTTGTCAAATTGTTGTAAAAGTATGATAAATGATAAGGTAGCAGAAATATTTGAAGAGGCAAGCATTCTTCTAAGTTCTAAGAAGAAAGTCCAAAATTGTGTGGTTGAAAAGCAATGCCGTTTTTTTTCTTCCTCCGGATTTTGCAAATCTGGGAACCAAACAAGCTCGTGACATTAACCTAACCAACAAACAAATTGGGTGTGTAATCCAAAATTTTACTTTTGCATATACCTAAATGACGTATTATCTTCTGTATATATTGCGTAACTATACCATCATCCCTCCACACCCACACCAACTCAAATCTCAACCGTTCAATCTATAAACTTTTTCCCCATCAACCATTAAATTTTTAAACCATTTTGTCACAAAGACAACAAATACTAGCTGTAAATTGGTGGTACCTATTTTGACCCCAAAATTAAGCAAAAAAGAAGAGGGGGACCCACAATAACAATGGGCCACATGCATGTAGGCCAGGTGTAATCATATAATCAATTTTTATTTGGGTTCCAATTTTCTGGACAAACCCACGAGCCACATGGGCTGGCTTGATCAGCTTCAGCCGGTAAGCTATGGCTAGCTACTTGGGCAACTGTGCCGTACAAAGTATAGACTCTCTTTATATATGGGCACTGGGCAGCTTCGAGAAAACTAGTTATTATTAGCAAGCAATCGATGCATTGAAAAGTATTTTGGCCTTATTTATTTATCAATAAATTTAATGAAAAAAAAATTTAATGAAATCCCACAATATATATATTTTTTTAATGAAACGACCAGTACCACTACGAGAGTTTTCCTTTGATGGTTGACTCATCCGTTTAGAATTGTGACGTTAATTTATATATTATATTTTTTTAATAATTATAAAAATGTAAATATTGTATATATAATAAAATTAATGTTAATAATGAATCTAATGAAAATAATATTATATCAACCAAGACTTAACAACTTAACAAATCATGAAAAGATATAAAATATTTTTATATCTCTAACATTATTAACACTACTAAATACGGACAATAATTTTTAAATTTTTTCACTAATTATTATAGTAAAAATTATAATTAAAGTAACATTATTTATATATAGGTTCTCTACTAGTTATATTATTCTTATAACATCAATCACGACATTTCACATTGAAGAGTTACAAGAAAAAGATTAGAAAAATTGGGGTATAGTTAAACTAATTGTTACTCTTTGTTTATTAAGCTTGGGTTAACGAGTAAGTCAAGAAAAATGTAATTAATTTGTGTTGTACTCATTGCACGTGGGTTTGGTTTTAATTTTATTATTATTATTATTATTTTTGAGTTTTGAAAGTTGTGCAAGTTAGTAATTTATTTATTTATTTATAGATTGCTTTAAATATTGAGACAATAATACCTCATGTTATTTGGAAATTAACTTCAAGATACTCCTTAAAAAAAATAAAACTATTAATGATTATTTAATACCAAGTAGTAATACTAATTGTCTGTGATTGATAAGCCTTTGGAATTGGGGGCGGGGGTGATAAAAATTGTTTATGTGAGTGTCAGATTAATAATAAACAAATAATGCAACAACTAAGATTAGCAAGAGGAAGGCAGGTCAAAGCGGACTGCAATTTTGGCCCTAAATGAGATTGACGGGTACCAAAGTTGGTCCGTACATTTCCACCTATAAATAAAACAATTTAGTGGTTTTGTTTTTTTCCTAAATAGATATTATAAGTGAAAGTTGGGAAACATATATTTAACTATTTATTTAAAGTGTGAAGAATACCATACCCTGTCATCTTTCTTTTTATTTTGATTTAAAAAAATGTTATGTTACTCTATTTTTATAGCAAATTTTAAGTAATAAGTTTTCATTGATTTATTTATTTGAAGTGCCGTGTACAAATCATTGCCCACCAAACAAAATTTGCTGAGACGGAAAGTAGTTTAAGATTGTCTTTGTAATCTGTGTGAGGAATATCCTAAAGATGGCATTCATGCCCTATGGTTGTGTGACCAAGCCCAATTCATGTGGAAATCAGAACCTACCTATATCTACTTATATCAGAAGAGGCTTATTTCTTTTTCAGGTCTCTTTTGTTTTGTGCTTGGTAATGGCTCAGCCTATTTTGTGACACTCTCGATCATATCCTAGAGTCTTTGGCAGAGAAGAAACTGAATTTGAGAAAATTATAGTGGTCAAGGCAAAAGAAATGTTAGTGGAATTTCTTGAGGTCCACAAGCGACTTCCTAAGGTTGGATTTTCTAAAATTCAATCCATGAAGCGGAGGCTTGGCTCTCATGAACCCCTTTTTTGGACCAATTTTTAACTCATTTTGGATCCATTGTTTAGTGTATGTGTGTATATATATATATATATTAGGGTCCGATGTAATTGAAAATTGCATATCACAGCTACCTATGTATTTTTTTTTTCTTTCTTGTGATATAATGAAATCAATGCAAATTTGCGCACGTAAGTACGTTGCCAAATCACGTAAAATTTTTGTGTCATGTGATTGTTTCTTTACATAATTTTTTTCTTTATTTTTTGCATGTGACAGATTCTAGGAATTAGGTTAAATTCCCAAGTCCTAACAATCATCAAGACATCAACATTGCCAAATCACGTAAAAATTTTCTGTCATGTGATTGTTTCTCTACATTTTTTTTTTTCTATTTTTTTGCATGTGACAGATTCTAGGAATTAGGTTAAATTCCCAAGTCTTAACAATCATCAAGACATCAACTACTTAGACTGACACTCTCTTTTTTTTTTTCTTTTTTCTTTTTTTTTGAGAAACGACCCACACTCTCAATCATTAGCCTTCTCTGCCTGTATATTATTCAAATCAAAATAATGCTGTTTTGTCTAAATCTTGCATTTTCCTTGTAACCTCACATGTGAAAAAAAATATGAAACAAACAAGAAAAACTTTGTGCACTCTGTACGAGATTGCTAGCACTCCGAGTCATTCCTCCTTGTTCTTCTAGTTAAGGGAAAAAAATAGTCGTAGAGTCAAGTTCAACACTGACCAGTCAACAAAGGAATCAAGAAGGGCAACATTTTTTTTTTGAGGAACAATCAAGAAGGGCAACATGTACGCATTATTTAAACACTGAAATTTAATATGGTGCAAGATTAAAATAATAAGACGGCTGGGAATGATAATATACCTAAAGTTCTTAAAATTCATGTGAAGCCATCATCATGCCAATTTTAGAACTATAAATACTACTGTCTCGCAAAGATTAATATGGATTAAGTTGTTGGAAAGTTTATCCATTTTCCTTTTTACAAATGATACACTCACTAATTTTTTTTTTTTATAAATATAATAAAAAACTTTACTAATTTAACTAATTAAGATATTGCACGAGATATAGCATATCCGTGGTTGAAATTGAGAGTTAGAAATTAACTTTCAATCACATCTCTTAATTTTTTTAAAAAAAAAAAATTCAAAATGTTCAAAAAATGTTTGATTTAAGGATTGAGATTGAAATTTATTTTTATATATTTTACACACATGCGCGCGTATTTATGGTTCTTTGATTTACCGTCATTGCTTCTTCTTCGGGAAAAGAAGTTCACAACCCGTAGGCCTTCTACCTCCACGTGGCATTGCTCCGTTAGGCTTTTGCCCATCATGGAAAATTCCCTACTGCTGCCTCCCGTAGGAGTCTGAGCCGTGTCTCAATCCCAGTGTGGCTAATCATCCTCTTGAACCAGCTANAATTTAGTGGTTTTGTTTTTTTCCTAAATAGATATTATAAGTGAAAGTTGGGAAACATATATTTAACTATTTATTTAAAGTGTGAAGAATACCATACCCTGTCATCTTTCTTTTTATTTTGATTTAAAAAAATGTTATGTTACTCTATTTTTATAGCAAATTTTAAATAATAAGTTTTCATTGATTTATTTATTTGAAGTGCCGTGTACAAATCATTGCCCACCAAACAAAATTTGCTGAGACGGAAAGTAGTTTAAGATTGTCTTTGTAATCTGTGTGAGGAATATCCTAAAGATGGCATTCATGCCCTATGGTTGTGTGACCAAGCCCAATTCATGTGGAAATCAGAACCTACCTATATCTACTTATATCAGAAGAGGCTTATTTCTTTTTCAGGTCTCTTTTGTTTTGTGCTTGGTAATGGCTCAGCCTATTTTGTGACACTCTCGATCATATCCTAGAGTCTTTGGCAGAGAAGAAACTGAATTTGAGAAAATTATAGTGGTCAAGGCAAAAGAAATGTTAGTGGAATTTCTTGAGGTCCACAAGCGACTTCCTAAGGTTGGATTTTCTAAAATTCAATCCATGAAGCGGAGGCTTGGCTCTCATGAACCCCTTTTTTGGACCAATTTTTAACTCATTTTGGATCCATTGTTTAGTGTATGTGTGTATATATATATATATATTAGGGTCCGATGTAATTGAAAATTGCATATCACAGCTACCTATGTATTTTTTTTTTCTTTCTTGTGATATAATGAAATCAATGCAAATTTGCGCACGTAAGTACGTTGCCAAATCACGTAAAATTTTTGTGTCATGTGATTGTTTCTTTACATAATTTTTTTCTTTATTTTTTGCATGTGACAGATTCTAGGAATTAGGTTAAATTCCCAAGTCCTAACAATCATCAAGACATCAACATTGCCAAATCACGTAAAAATTTTCTGTCATGTGATTGTTTCTCTACATATTTTTTTTTTCTATTTTTTTGCATGTGACAGATTCTAGGAATTAGGTTAAATTCCCAAGTCTTAACAATCATCAAGACATCAACTACTTAGACTGACACTCTCTTTTTTTTTTTCTTTTTTCTTTTTTTTTGAGAAACGACCCACACTCTCAATCATTAGCCTTCTCTGCCTGTATATTATTCAAATCAAAATAATGCTGTTTTGTCTAAATCTTGCATTTTCCTTGTAACCTCACATGTGAAAAAAAATATGAAACAAACAAGAAAAACTTTGTGCACTCTGTACGAGATTGCTAGCACTCCGAGTCATTCCTCCTTGTTCTTCTAGTTAAGGGAAAAAAATAGTCGTAGAGTCAAGTTCAACACTGACCAGTCAACAAAGGAATCAAGAAGGGCAACATTTTTTTTTTGAGGAACAATCAAGAAGGGCAACATGTACGCATTATTTAAACACTGAAATTTAATATGGTGCAAGATTAAAATAATAAGACGGCTGGGAATGATAATATACCTAAAGTTCTTAAAATTCATGTGAAGCCATCATCATGCCAATTTTAGAACTATAAATACTACTGTCTCGCAAAGATTAATATGGATTAAGTTGTTGGAAAGTTTATCCATTTTCCTTTTTACAAATGATACACTCACTAATTTTTTTTTTTTATAAATATAATAAAAAACTTTACTAATTTAACTAATTAAGATATTGCACGAGATATAGCATATCCGTGGTTGAAATTGAGAGTTAGAAATTAACTTTCAATCACATCTCTTAATTTTTTTTAAAAAAAAAAATTCAAAATGTTCAAAAAATGTTTGATTTAAGGATTGAGATTGAAATTTATTTTTATTTTTATTTTTAACTTCTAATCTTAGTCATTGGGAGTTATTTTGGTCCATGCAGTTGCACCTAGTCTTAATCTTCTTCTTCTTCTTTTTTTTTTATTTATTTATTTTATTTTTATAGTTTTAAAAATAATTTATTTAAGAACTGTTTGGGTCTCAAATTGTCACTCCATTTTAAAGCTACTGATCATCGCGTTGGTAAGTTATTGCCTCACCAATTAGCTAATACATAAGACTCTTTAAAATTTTGGGGGGCCATGGCTCCCTTGTCAAAGACCCTGCACCATTGGCTTGAAGAGATCTAGACATCCTTATTAGCGGGGAAAAAAAATCAAGAGTAATTCTTAGTTGCTAATCAATTTTGATTGAGAAAGCATAATTTGTTTGGAACTATGCCTCATAAAGCAAATATCTCTAGTTCGAATTTACTCTCCTCTCTTTACTTGGAGTCAAGCTTACTTATATAAAGGTTGTCTATAATCTAGTCTAATGTACAAAACTCTCACTTTAAATATAACATTTCACCCCAATGTGATAAAGTTTTGTGCCTCAATGGTTTGGCACTTTTGAAAATAAATAGTGAGCTCATGTCATAACACCTAGGTAACTCTAATGTTTCGTCGATAATGTTTTCTATAAACTGAATCATTTTTCAAAAAGTGTTTTCTATAAAATTATTTCATTTTTTTTTATGTTTGGTAGTAATCTTAAATGAGTTGAAAAACAATTTTCTAACTTCTCTTATTTAGCTTGTTGTGAGATAGAGTTGTTTTTCAAAAAAAATTAGTGGAAAACAATCTCTAAAAATAAGTATACATTTGGGAAGTAATAAAAATTATAAATTATTTTACTATTCAGCTTATTTTTGCTACTATTCATGAATCCTACTGCACTTTTTAGTACTATTTGCGGGCCTCACTATACTATTTTAACTAATTTTTTATTTTTATTTACAGTACTTTCAATAATAAGTTTTTAGTTTTAGCAAAATAAGCGGTATCCAAACAGACCCTAAGTCATATTTTTTATATTGACCAATATTAGCTTTTCTTTGACTTATTTTTCCAAAGCTATCAAACACTAAAAAACATAAAAAATTATTTTTACACAAATAATTACTTCACTATTTATTTTCACGTATTTTTAATAATCTATATATAAAATAATACCATATCTCAAATCTCTGAGAGAGGTATTTTATGAAAACCATGTAGGGTTTTTGTGAATTTTTTCTATCAAAAAAAGGTTTTGAGAAACCACATGGAAGTGCTTCGAGAAATTAAAATGTTAAGAAGGCCCACGAAAACAATAAAACTAAAGTGAAACCAAACACAAAAACAACGGCTCATGGCGGTGGAGATGTTTCAGATTTTATATAATAGTACATCTTTTACTGTTTAGGACACTCGAGAAGTCAAGCTTGCTTTTCCTCTGTCAAGAAAAGTAGTCTAAAGAGTAAGTCCAAAGGTGGTTGGACTTTAAAATATAAAGGAGAATAAAAAGGCAACTTGTGTGGAAAATCTCCTGGGAATTTTAAGTCGGTAAAACATGAGCCTCGCATTGGAACTTTTCATGGTAGCCAAGGAAATAGTGAGGATGAAATGAACAGAAAAATAATAAATGAATAAAAATGCAGTGAGGTCATTTTCCTCTTTGATGCTAGGATATGTCCTCGCTGTTTCGACGTGCTTTCTGGATTTGATTGTCGTGTCATATATAGCTAAAAGTCTTCGATTTTGCCAAAAAGAAAAAAAAAAAAAAGTACATTTGTCTAATCTATCAAAGATTACGCAATCAGTCAATCGCAAAGGTGTGTACTATATGAGTACAGGCAATGGGTCTGTAAATTAAGGCATCACAAGCTCTACAAAGTGAGGTTAGCGCAAGATTGATAGGAAGCGGATGCAAAAATGAGCAAAGGAAAAAAAAATTGTGGGTGAAAGTGATTAAGGGTATAGATATACTGTTTATTTCGTTAAAATTGAAAAATTATTGTTAAAAGTATTATAAATAAAAGTAAAAATTAGTTAAAATAATATAATGAAACATATAAATAGTGCTAAAAAGTACAATAGAACTATAAATAGTAATAAAAATAAACTAAATAGTAAAATAATTTTTATTTTTAACTCTAACCCATACGTACGCTAACTTAAAAGAGGAAAAGAAACAAATAGTTATGAAAATCTTGGGGATTCTAGCATTTCACTCCTATTTTTTAAAATATTTGGCAATATACCATTGTTTTTCCAAACTATTTAGGTTCGTGCTCTTGTTTTGAAATTCAATTTTTTCAAAATTGAGTTTTAATGAAAAACTCGATTGGTTTAAAATCGAGTTATGCCTGATCAAACTAAAAAAAAAATTGCATAGAACTCTAGTTTCATTTAAAACGTCACTATAGGTCTTCCTGAACACAGTTATAGGTTTGGAGCGATCAAACTTTTAAAAAAAAAAAAAAAAAAAAAAAAAAAATTCATTGAACTCGAGCTCCATTTAAAACGCCATTATAAGTCTTCCTGAACACAACTATAGATATGAAACTCGAGTTCCATGCAAGTTTGTTTGTTTATTTTTTTATTTTATGTATATATAAATTAAGTTTGATCGCCTCATACTCGATTTTCTACCAATCGAGTTTTTTGATTGAAACGTGATTTTAATGAAATTGAGTTTTGAAACAATGGCACGAACCTAAATAGTTTCAAAACAAAAACATAATGCCAAATATTTTAATCTCCTAAAAATCTTAGCTAGTTAATAATGGCAATGGGCTTGGCAGGCACCGATTTATTAAGCGGTTCAATCAAGCAGTCAACAAGAACGGAAAAATATTTTGGGTGTGAGCAAATTACTCCAACAATAAGCTTTGGACATACGCAAATTATTTCCTCGAAAACAACATATTCGAGTCGCATCCTTGTGCATCGACTAGAAGTGGACAACGATATCCAGTGAGAAAACAAACTGATTAGGTATTAATTCTTTAAGTTATTACCTATTTTACACAGTAGGAAGTGTGCTAAGAGATGGATCAAAAAATAATGATGTGACAAATAAGAAAAGATAAATCTGAACATAATGTAAATTCGTTCTACTTTGACCGCTTGTTATTACTTATTATTAAATAAGCCATCAGCAATTGATTTCATTTCAAGCAGTAATCAAAAACATAAAGAGTCAACCAGCATCAAGTCCACACAATTAGGTAATAAGTATCAAAAGTTTTGGAGTGAGATCCATGCCTTAAATCACACAAACAAAGATGCGTAAGTCTTATATACTTTTTGATAACTATCTTATTTTAATTTTCTTGAAACCATGCTTGGCTAAAATCTCCAAGAACAGACCACAATTACAAAACTATAACACAAGTTTTCCATTAAGCATTCCACGAGGAAGCAAGAAGGCGGCCATAACAACCCATGGTCCTGAATTTCAAACATTCTTCTTCACTGTGGCTGACTTTATAATGTCAATGAACTCTGGCTGTAAAATGATTGTCGACAGGAGAGTTAGTCAACCAAAGCTAGGGACAAGAAACCAAATAAGTCAAAATAATGACTTCAAAGAGAAATAAACACCTTAAGTGAAGCTCCACCAACCAAAAATCCATCCACATCTGGCTGTGCTGCCAGTTCTTTGCAGTTTGCTCCATTTACAGAACCTAGAGTAGATATACTTTTAGTAAGAATGTAGCACATCTGTGTTAGATATGTAAAACATCTTCCTAAGCTACAGTGGCAGTGGAACCAAATATTCACTCTAATGAATGGAATAGCTATCTTTATGACTGGTAGACCACTAAAACCAAGGAAAACATCCACATCATAAATGAGTTGAACATGGTTTTGGTGCCAACTCTTAAATTGAACTAAACAAGCCAGCCAGGGTTGGTTGTTGGTCTGATATCTGATTAGATATATAAAGATATACAAACTGGAATAGTTTTTTTTTTTTGACAGATTATACAAACTGGAATAGTTCTCGAGCAGGCAAACCAATCCCAATTCTAGAACTAATAGTAATAGTATAAAGAATTATAGATGGAAAAGGAATTATGCAAGAAGATACAGGATGCAGCTGACATCTTGTGCTGCCATATACCCACTTTTTAGTCTTCAAGATCTTTAAAACTGGGTTTAACTTGCTAAAACTTGGCCTCTTTAGACATTTAGTTCAGCCCAATGGAGTATATTTTATGTGAACCAATTGATTTACCCACAAAAATATTACTGTGCAATTACAAGAACAGGGAAAAAAAAAAAATATATATATATATATATACAAGAAATAAACTAATATTCTGACAAAAAACATAGAAGACAACCGACAACATGTAACTAGATCGCATACACATATAATTAGGGCAGATCAACCCAACCCGGGCCTGAGAAAAAACGTCCTTACCTTAGTCTAAACCAATTGGGAATGGTTGGCTCTGAGAAAGAGTATGGTCAGCAGTGGGTTTCAAGTGAGGAAACCCAATCAGATTGAGTTGACCAGACCCCTTTGAAAGTTTATTTTACCCATATATTTTATGTGCCTTTTCTGACTGGGACTTCAGATTTCTCACCTCACACTATTTGACATGTAACGCACGCCCCATCCCATCCTCTCTCCTTACATCATTGAACCTGCTCCCCTCCATCCAGATCAGACCTGACTCCTGAGAGCCAAACCAATGAAGCCTCAACATCCAATCCCTGACCATGACACGCACCCGGTATTCCAAGTCTCCACTACTGTCAGATCGAAGCTTGGCCAGTCCATGATTGACAACAGTAGCACAGATCTGCCTAAACATGAAGCATCATCTCTGTGCAGACAATCCTGCAGCTTGACTGATAATTGGGGAATTTCCTAGCCTAAATGAGTCACAAGTGGCAGGTTGATACCAATCCCAAACCAACTATCTCTACATAAAATTATTCCTCAAGGTAGGCAAGTTGGAAGCACAGACATGGACATGGGTACAGGTATGGCATGGTGACACAAGCAATTTCTGAAAAATTATAACATAACACAGGCGGTACGACACCGATACAACATGGGTACGGCACCCTTAAAGAAGTGTCCATGCTTCCTAGTAGGCAACTGGTATGTCATTGAAGAGTTTGAGAGAATAATGGGATGGAGAGCATCACTAATTTGAAAGTTTCCCATGGTGATCTAGTTCTTTTCGAGAAAAAAGACAAGAATCTGTGGTGAGAGAGAAAAAAATCTTTCCACATCGAAATATAAGTAGGAAAAATAATATGCAAATTCCTGGAACACTCCGTAAAAATGTGGAGAAGAACTAAAACAGAATGGTCCACCTACAAATAAAGTCATCTTGCTATATATACACACACACACTCACAGATGTACATGCCTCTCAATAGATATATTTTCTCTTAACCATAGCCAGTCCATGGTAGCCCATCGCCATTAGTAACTTCAAGCTGGTTTATTTACATATACTAAGTATAAAAGCAAAAGAATTTTAAAAAGTGGTTGCATATGAATACTAATGCAGGGGAAAAATACCTCCATAGATAATTCTGGTTGATGCAGCAACTTCAGCACCAGCATTGTCATGAAGCCATTTCCTCAATTCAAAGTGAACCTGGCAGAATTACCCATGAAATGTTGTGAAAAAAGAATTTTTTTCTGAAACAACCTGATGCAACATCATCTTTGTGAATACATATAAATGACCTCCATTTACTACAATCTGTTGCTGAAATTTATGTGCACAGAAAAATAATGGATAGGAGAACCTGCAAAGCTCAAAACGTATAGATATGGCAACTCTCTCATGCAACTTGAGGACGGGAACACAATGTTCCAAACACAGCTAACACAAAGATATAGCTGCAGGTAACAAACATGTGTGCACCCTAATACCCTATGTCTGCAGATGAATTACAAACAATCTGTGTTTTGCTTTGATACATGTAGCAGAAAGATAGACAGTAGTCTATATAGTTGAGTAGTAAGAATATATATCTGTGAAAAAAGGCATTAATGTATCATACATAAAGAGGTCAAACTGTCAGAAAAGCACAGCTCATGTTACTATAGTGGCTCCACTGATCGTTGTATGGTATTCCCCAAGACTCTTTTAAATATAAACTTTGGAGATATTCACAGTCTTCCTTTCTTTATTCTAATACTTTATCAAAAGAAAGAGATTCCTTTCTTCTTGTTTTGCTAGATTATACAAATAGAGAATCTTTTAAAGAGCCCATCTTTAGTTTCATGCATCACTTGCCCCCAAGCACTAAGATATGCTAAGAAGAGGATTGGGCACATGAATTGAGCAACTTATTTGGAATAAGAGTCCTATCTACCCTAGATAGATATACTACCAGAGTAAATCATTCCAGTTAAACTTCAAATTAAAGAAGAGATAGATTAAAACATTCTCAGAGCCATACTTCCTGAGCCTGAGCAGGGGTTGCAACCTTCCCAGTTCCAATTGCCCAAACTGGCTCATAGGCCAAAACAATATGAGCCCAATTTGATACTTTATCTGCAAGAGAATAGTAAAGGGATCATTCATCCATAAAACCAAGGTATAGATTATTGAAGGAGAAAGGAGCAGAATATGCAAAAGCTAAAGCTTGTTAACCAATGTGTACGAGTAAAATAAAAAGATCCTAGACCAAAAATTGTTGTGTAAACTTCTCTATGCATTTACAAACAACCATCTTTTAATCCAAATTACATTTGGAAGAAACTTCCATAGGCACCATTCTAAAAAGACAGTGTCTCTTAAACCAAAATAGATAAGAGAGTTTAAAGTAACAGACAAAAAAAGAAGCAACTTTTCTTTTCCTTTATTAGTACAGCTAGGAGGTACCTGCAATTGCTTTTGTTTGAGCAGCAACAACAGCCACAGTAGATCCTGATTCTCTCTGCTCAAGAGTCTCTCCAACACAAGCAATCACTTTTAAGCCTTGAGATAGTGCATATGCAACTTTATCTCCAACAAACTACAAAGAGAAGCAAAGAAAGGAGAGATTATGACGACTGCAAAACAAACAGTACATCAATTTATAACACAAGCACCACCACAGGAGCAAAAATTGTTTAGGCAAACTACCATATAATAAACATACGAAAAGATACCAATGCAACATTGCTTACCTCATTTGTCTCATTTAATAGAGCCCTTCGTTCAGAATGACCAAGGATGACCCAGGGAACACCCAAATTGACAAGCATCTCAGCACTATAGAAAGAGACATCAGCTTCACATTATTTACATAAAAACAATCATTACACCAAACCTGAACGGCTGATAGTAAAAACTGAAAATGAGGGGAAAACCCAAACATAGACTAAAAAATAATTAAAAATCAACCTGGTTTCCATTTATGACATGAAAATAGAAAAGGAAGTTTCAATTGCATATAAACCACCACAGGGGGAAATACGTTAGATTATTTTAGGAACAACACCGAATGATCTTGAAAGTGGTGAAAAAATCCACTTATTCCAAGCACTGACAAAGCCAGAAGTATCCTTTGTTTCAAAGAGAGGAGGACAGGTTATTACTTATCCTTGGATAATATTAACAAACTAATCAAACCAATAAAAAAATTATTTATTCTTGGATAACTGCATAAAAATAAAAAAAAAAACCTCTAACATTCAAGAATTAATTACTGAACTGTGGGAACTAGGAACTAAGGCTGTGTTTGGTTCAACGGAAAATATTTTCTTACTGTAAAATATTTTCAGGTGAAAAAAATATTTTTCGGAAAAGAAATTATTTTCAAGTGTTAAATTGCGTTCCTAAAAATGCTCTTGAAAATATTTTTCATTGTTTGGTTGCATTCCAGAAAATACTATGGAAAATATATTTTCTACTACTATCTCACATTTTCTCATCTCCCAAGCACATATATAATAAAAAAATAAAAAAAGGAAAATTTTAGATTAAGAAAAAATCACGATTAGGACTGGCTATGGTGGCAGCCGGTGATTGTGGTTGGCTACCGGAGACGGAGGACATTAGTGGGGGCTGGTGGTTGGGTGGCAGACATTGGGGGTTGGCGGTGGAGGTTTGGTTGATAAATTTCAGGTGAGGCGGAAAATGGGTTTACAGAAAATGAAAGCGTAAACCAATTTTCACTATAAATTCCTTTATTATACAGTCAACTGGAAAACAATCTGGTTGACCAACATTTTCTACCGACCCAAACACCTGTAAATGTGAAAAATATTTTCAGGAAATCAATTTACATTGTACCAAACACAACCTAAAGTTCAATAGGGAGTATCCATTAGATAGCCCACTCAATAACACAAACATCAATAATGGTTAATGACTTTACTCTAACATTTGCCACACAGAGTAACTTTAAACTGCAAACGTTATAGTAACTAGCAAACCATGGCTGATCCTTTGGCAAATCATTCTATCTAAAAACTGAATGCCAAGCACTACAGTGATAAGTGAAATCTGAGCATACCTAATCTCTCCGGTAAAAGCCCCACCTTTGCGGACCCAGGAGTTTTGTGCAGCAACTTGGAAATCAGACCGTAATAAGCTCTTTACAAAAGGAAGAAACACAAATGGAGGGCTTACAACAACCTCTGCAAGAAACAAAACATCTGAGCCATATTGAAAACAAGAATCTGATGGGTATCAAAGAAGCTCAAACAAAACATACCCACTACATCTTCAGAAGGAACTTCAGCTTCGTTCAATGTGGTAACAATCTTCTTCACCTCCTCAATTGTCCCATTCTGCAACACAATCAAGGCCACAAAATTCTCAACCCTTTATTCTTTAAAACCTTCGCACAATTCAGTACAGAGGTTGCCAATGAGTTCTAGCTCAAATGGCATCTCATATCTCCTCTCCTTGTGTGAACAAGATGGAGGGTGAGAACATATGTTTCAAGAACCACTAGGTGAATGTGTAATTAGCAATTAAAAAAAAAAAAAATTCAGCACTAGGGTTACCTAGCCTCTTTTACTACATCCAGAACCCGAGCAAAGAACAAGAATTCTTATCCAGGGTTTTTGTCAAAAAGGCTATTATGTTAATGACTTACTTTCAAATACTATCTATGGCTTCAAAACTATGTAAGAACCTATGGTATTTATAAAATCATGTTTGCAAAGCGTGATTTCATATATTAACATGATTAAAAATCATGTTTTTGAACTCATAATGTTACCTGAATTCTTATTTTTAAAACACAATTTCATGTAAAATCGACCGCCACATTTAAAAGAAATCATGCTTTTGAACTCGCAAGTTTAGTTGAAATCATATGTTCAAAACACAGTGTCAAGTAAAATCAACCACCACATAGAACTGAAATCATGTTTATTGAACTCACAATTTAGCTTAAATCATATTTCCAAAACACTATTTCATGTAAAATAGACTGCCACATATAACTGAAATCAAGTTTTTGAACTCGTAACATTAACTGAAAACATACTTTCTAAACCCGATGTCATGTAAAATCAACTGCCACATATAAACTGAAATCATGTTTTTGAACTAATAACATTAACTGAGATCAAAACACAAAGTTATGTAAAATCGAACCCAACACATTACAGAAATCAAGTTTTTTTTTTTAAGTTTAGCTAAAATCATATAATTTCAAACTAACTGCAACCATGTTTCTGAACTCACAACATCTTTATCTGAAATCAATATTTTCAAAACCACGACTTCATGTACAACCGACAACCTTATATAACTGAAATCATGTTTCTGAAATGACAAAGTTTAGTTGAAATCATATTTTCAAAACACGAGGTCAAGTAAAATCGACCGCCACAAATACATAACTAAAAAGAGTAATGTTTTTCATTGAAAAAGAATAACAATATAGAATAATAATAATAAAAAGGATTATAATATATAGGATGATCATGAAGAAGAAGAAGAAAAAGGATCAGAGAGACATACGCATTTCCAGTTGCCGCCGACGAAGAATTTCCTGCACATTTTTTTTTTTTTTCCCCACGAATCCTTTGCTTTGATTTTGCAATTAAGAGCTACACTTTTAAATCGGGGGTTTGTGACTGTGACTAGTGATTTTCAATTGTCGGGGAGAGAGAGAGAGAGAGAGAGAGAGAGGGTTTTATAGTTTTTAGTTTAGGAAACTTTTATTAAGAAATTGAAAATAGTAATGCTGTTTAAAAATTTAATCGTTTTTTTCGTTTTTTTCATAAATTATTTTTTTAAAATAATTTATTAACATATACTTTAAGAGTGTATATTAATAAAATCCATTAGTTTAGGATACTCGTCCAAAGTTTTAAAAGTGTCTGAAAAGGGCTTTTTAAGTTTTTAACACACAATAAAAAATGTTTAAAACATTGTTTAATTTCTAAAGTTTGGATAAATTTCGTTTTTTTGTACTTAAAATTTAAATAGTTCATTGTTCATCCTTGAATTTTTTTTTTTTTTTTTTTGAGTACATAATTTTGTATGTACAAATACATATTGCAATGGCCAATGCATTTTGGAGTTGAGATTAAATTTTGTAATGATTCAATACAAAACTCATAATCCTTCCAATAAAATACTACCAAGTCAATTTTTTTATTTTTTTATTTTAATAAGGAATTGACACACAGAGTTACAAAACCCATTAAAAACAAATTCATTGTTTAATTCTCAAATTATATATTAAAAAAAGTAATAGGTGAAAGAAAAACAAGTAGAGATGTTATATGGGGTTGGGAAAAATAATACATATTTTATTATTAATTATTCTTGTGGTTAGATTATTTGGAAGAATAACCTTTAAAAATCGTGTTTTCACGATTTTAAACATTGAAATCTCAAATTTTACATTGAAATCATATTTTAGAAACACGTGTTTTCAAAATAAAATTTCCAAAATAATTTTTCTGCTAAATAAAATAATATATTTGTTTCCAAAAAATCTCATGATCCTTAAACCCATCCTTCAAAATAAAATAATATAAATGTTTCCAAAAGATTCCATGCTCCTAAAACCCAACCTACAAATGACAGAATGAAGAGAGCAACAGGGTTTCTGTGTGTTTACAATTGGAGGAACAAAGTAACAAGTTCTTGAGTGCTTCATACATGTCTATAATACACATACGTGGGTTCCAGTTAGCTCAATTGGTAAAATCTCTAATGGTTGAATAAAAAATTTGAAGTTTAATTCATTCTTATACTAAAAACTTATTGATGTCTTACTCTGATAATAAGAGCATCATTAGGAGTGAATGTCATAAGTTGAAACTCTCAAAAAAAAAAAAAATACACACATACATACACACAAAAAAACTTAAAAAGGTTTACTTGTGATTTGGTCTGTTAATTTCTTTCATTCTTTAATTAAAATATATATATATATATATAAAAGAAAAAGAAGAGATTGACAAATAAATGACATCTTTGTTTCCAATGAGACTATCAGGCACACACAGTCCTTGCGTTAATTCTTACTATAAATGAATGCTTGAATAAGTACCATATTAAAATAGGGTAGGTTATCAAAATATTAAAATAAGGTAAAAACTTAAATACCATACCTTAAGTACAGACTATACAGTATATTAAGGATTCATTTGGTAACGTTGTTCTACTAACATTATTTAAGTATTGTGAAAATACATATCAATGAAAAAGTGTTATAGAAATGCATGTTGTGTTGTTTAAAAAACCTTGCCAAACAGCCCCTAAGTTTTCCAAATAAGTGAAGCTTGCACCGGAAGCCCTCCATTCTATTTGCTTTCCACTGTGGTAAGCACCAACAATGATGGATCATTGAATATGATTTATGCTTGTAATATGTAAGAATATATGGCAAGAACACATGCCACATATTTTTGCCCATAAAATCAACCACATATCAATAAAACAATGACATTCTAGGGACAGATGAGCAAAACTTAAACCTTATATCAAAGTGATTGCTGATCTGTATAAAACATAGATTTATGCCTTAAATTGCTCTCGACTTCTTTGTAAAAGCATGGCATGTACTTTATGTTAATAAAATTGACAAAGAAAATGGTTGGAACACACATGCCACAGCAGCGAGCATTAACGTTTCACATCACATCTTGATTCATATTCCAAAAATAGAAAGCCTTTTAAACATTTGATCTTGAGTTCTTGCAACAATGAAACTCGTTTGAACAGGGATCCATCCTAAAGTTACATGTTAATTATAAGGAGAAAGAAAACAAAACAAAAGGGAATATCAAAAAGTTAAAACATCCTACAAGCTAGAACAAGAAATGCCAAATGGCTATTCAATTGAGCTTGGCTGTCGAATGAAAATTTCATCAAAACCAACCCAAAAAACTAAAAGAAAAGAAAAGAGAATTAGAAAAAGACTTCTATTGGTCAGTATAGGATGGCATTCTTAATGATACAATGGGAAGGTTTGGAAATGCCTTTCAAAACGATTTCTGACCATTGTTTTAGGAGCTGAAGGCTGTGAATGCAGCTTCCCATTCTTGCACAGTAGTCTGTGGCACCTTTTTGTCACCAGTAAAAGGAGCCCAGGATCCTTTCGAGAAATCTGTGAGAACCCACTGGACCTTCTCAGGCACATTAGAGAAATCAAATTTCAAACCAAAAGTCTTTGCCTTCGTGGCAGACTTCTTTTGTTTCTGGCCCCCAGAGCCCTCCTTATACAGACAAGAAATTTGAAAACGCATGTTAGAAGGGAGATTGGACGAGTGAAAGGGAATAATTTCCGATACCTCCAAGAAAACTAAAATTTGCTGTTAACTCACCATCGTATCAGCATCAGAGTTCTCACTTGGTTTCCTTGTTTTACGTTTGGTTCCTGTTTCCAAAAAGTAAAGAACCTCCTTCTTCGACCGGAATCGGCTTCCTGAAACTGAATGAAAATAATACTGCACAATACAGAGACAATTTAGGCCTTCTTTGGAAGTCCACCATCAAACGGAATATTTATGTCATCTTCTGTACCTATAGCATTTGATAACATTTTATGAGATAGAACAATTGCAGGATTTTGGGGCCATCACAGCAACTGAAAATTGAAACGGGAATGTTTATTAATGTTCTTTACCAACATTTGCAGAAAATGATTCATTTTAGATGCCAAACAAAACAAAAGGAACTCACTTCAGATTCAACGCCCCCTTTTTGTATATTGCAGATTCGACCTAACTACAGCATAATTATTTCACATCCATATGGATATCAGAATCTAGTCTTTTACATCCATAAGACAAGATCTGATCATGAAAATAATACCTAGAGTTTATGCAATTTCCTATTAAATACCTCAGAACAGCCCCCTACTTAGTTCATGGTACCTCCATTGTAGTATTGTACCATATTCCATCTTAGGTGGTGTACCATCTTCCTGCTTCATAATCCATATCGCAGTTAAGAGTGATCATATCATCATACAAATTTAGTTAGTTTTTTCGACTTCATTTTTTAATAATCAATACAAGCATTACTGCAATTTTTTTTTTTTTAATGAATCAGAGATTTTATTAATAATGAAACAAAGAAAAAAAACTATAAAAAGATTGAGAGGTCACACCACTGGCAAAACTACCGGGCCAAGTTCCCCTATAGACTAAAATTTTAACAATTACACAAAGTCATCCTATCAAATATCAATTAACCACAGATGTAAATCAACTATCCACCAGCTGAGAACTTGAACAGGAGAAGATTAGTCCAACAAACAGCCAGCAGCTTGCCAAAATCACTCCACTAATACATTCCTGATCCTTGCAAGGCAAAAAACCAAGGAGCTTCTATTAAACAACAGCAGCCCTAGGTAGAAGCAAAACAAGAGCAGCAACTATCTGCAACATCCCCAATTAGTACCTGCGTCTTTATGCAGGAAGGCTGCTATGTTTGTTTGCAGATAGATGCAGTCGGCAGACATCAAGTAAGCAGCCTGTATACAACTCAGCAACTAAGCAGAGACAGTAATGCACTGCAGCATCTTCAGATCAGTGAGCGTCAGATATCAAAATAGAGTTTTTTAAGCCTTAATGGTAGCGGAGGATCCTGTTTAGAGTGGAATTGGGGAATTTTACTTTGAATTCAAGTTGACCACTAACATCTTTCTTGATCTCTGTCAGGATCTGTTCTTCAGTCAAGACCGGGCCATTTTGGATGATAGCATTCCTCTGGCACCAGAGGATTACCGCAATTTCCAAAAGAAAAACAATGTGCTTCTGAGGAATTATAATATACTACCAAAGCATGAATAGAAAGAAGAAAGAAAGAATAATTGAACAGTTACTAGGGTGGCCAGTAACCTGACTCGTCTCTAAGAAGTAAGATTGTCCATCTAAAAACTTCATTATTGTCCTTCTTTTTCAATGATCTCATAAGGTATATTGCCGTTAAAACTATAAGGCTCTATCCAGCTTTTGGTAAGTCTCCTAATTGTTATCACTTTTTTTTTTTTTTTTTTTTTTAGTCTCCCAATTGTTATTACTTTCTTCCAAAAGGTGAGAACAATCCCAACATCAAGCTCGCATAAACATCAAGGAAATATTCTCAATATATCTGCAGATAATTAACTCTACTTGCGTGTCATTTTCCATGTCTTATCTTTAACATAGCCAAACTCCATGGTTGGACAAATTGAACAGGACAAGAGGATGCTTGGCGTAAGTCATACAAAACCCAACTCAATAACCATGTACCCTTGAATGCTCCAATTTACAGGCACAAAAGGTACCAACGTATAAATCAGTAAAGGAGTTGCAAGGAAAAGTAAAAGACCCCAAAGAAACACAAATCAAAGTCGAGAAGTAATAAATTATTACCAACAGCTTAACAGAGGATAACAAATACAACAACCAGGTGAAATGCTAGTCTATTTTGAGATTCTAAGAAAGATTCCTATCGGGACAACAACAAAGCCATGGTCTCAAATGGGGTCAGCTGTGAATCCTCAACATACTAATCTACCGTTTGGTGTAATCAGGGTCAACCATAAATCTCGTATTTGTTAGTTAATTCATGAAACATTATCATTCAACAGCTCGACCATAAATCACTCTTGTTGAGTTTTCCCAGCAACCACACATTCAAATATTGAATTTATTGTTAAAAAATAAAAGTAACAAGCTAACAATGAATAATATGAGAAATGAAATTTACCCTATCTACGGTTCCAGCAGTGACGCCGGAGCTCCGAACTCTGTCTTCGACTGACCAACCAGCCGGCAACCAATCCGGAGCCGGCGCTGGCGCCCGACGCGGCGGAGTTTCGGCCTGAGACGCGGCGTTCTCTGGAGCCGAAGCCGGCGCAACCGGCGCCGCATCCCCGTTAGACTTTTCTGCTGCCAAGCAAGCTGGCGCGGCGTCGTCGGAAGATCGGCGCAGTTGTGGTGGCGGCTCAGCCGTCGTACCGTCTTGAGGTACGGCAATGAAGGTGCCGGATTTGAGAAGAGGATCGGGTGGTAACTCGGGAGCTAGGGTTTCTTCGGGTCTTTTCGGGTCTTGTTGGATCGAGTTCGGATCATGACCCGACGTCTCGGCGGTAGACATGTTTGAGAAAGAGAGAGATAAGTTTCGGCTTTCGCGTGCTTTGCTTAGGCGGAAAATGAAATCAGGAAATGGTTTGAATTTCCCGAGTTTGTTGACTTTTAACTGTTATTGATTTAAATGACTTCCCTTGTCTAGAGTCTACACTGTTCTTTCTTTGGAAAAACTAAATGCTTCGTTTCGCTTGGATGAGAGCGTTTTGCAGAAATAATAAAAGCCAATAGCTCTTCTTGGGAGATTTTTTTTGTTTTTTGGTTTTTTTAGAATGTAAAAAAATGGTGGAACAAGGATTCACTATACTGTGTACATTTTGGTGAAAGAAGGCTTCCACTTTTTTTTTTCTTTTTTAATGGGATTCCACTTGTTAATAAATGTTAAGGTAGCTTTTAGTAATACCAGAATACGTTTTAGATTTTAGTTTCTACCAGAATACGTTTTGCTTGGAAAAAATGTTTTTGTATGGTGCTGAATTTATTAATAGTTATTATAGAGGCCTTGGCCCTGGAGCCCATTATTTGGGTATATAATAGACCTAAGGACCAAGTCAAGAGTTAAAGGCATTTAAGAGGAGGGTAAACGTTGTCAAAAGGTCTCATGTTGGCAAACGGAGAGGTCAGTTTAGATCATAATGGCCAAGGGGGTTGTGCCGAGGATAAGAGCCCCTTTGGCTAACTGAGGCCGAGGTCCATAAAGATGGTTTGCTATCCGAAGGAACGTCACAGAAACATTTAGTTGATACGAATAAGCACTATGGGAGCTCAAGATAGAGAAGAGCTCTAAAATATCTAAGGAGAAAGCTACTACCTCTGTATTAAATGCACTGTAACTAACTCCCTGACCGCATTAATGTGGAGGTGATACTTGAACAGTGGATTTCAACCTTACAGCTACTATATGAAGACTTATGGGAGGTGCTGGTGGGATAAGTATCAATACCAACCATCTGGTATGCACGTGGAAGATAGGGATGAAAAGGAAAAGGAGTATAAAAGAAGGGAGAAGCAATAAGACTAGGGGATCAGAAAATCAAGGAAGAAACATTATAGTAATTTAGAACCAAACTTGTAACCATATTTAAGAGCACTATATAAGAATTAGTCTCCTCGGACATTGCCGAGGACATTTATTCTTCAGTCTACACTTGTCTATCTTCATTCTTTCATCACCAACCTACTTAACCTGTTGTCCAATTAACTAAAACCCAGTTTTCTAACCCATTTATCTACAAATTCATTATTTTGGACTTTTTGGACTTAGGTCCATTCACATTTTGGACTAGGAATTCAAATTTGGTCCTTACAATTGGCGCCATCTATGGGGATTACTAGTGTTATTGTGAATCTAGTGTAGAACAATGGTAGGTTTAGGTTCACACTAGGCAGAGTCTGTGGCGTCTCAGCGTCAAGATCACTTTTGTGATCTTGAATGACAAAGAGACCGGGAATGAAGTGTACATACTACCCATACCAGTAAGAGCCGAGCTCGGGGTAAGAGCCACATCTCTCATGAGGAGAATGCTAGAAACATGCAAAAGGAGATCGATCACCTTAAGAGAAGCTTGGGCCATGAACGGCAAAAGCGAGCTCCANGACAAAGCTCTATTACATAATAAACATGGAAAAGATCATATAGCTCAGAGAACCAGAGATTCTGGGTTCTTACAGGCCTAATACGCCTCGGGATCCCACGACAGTATGCCCGGGATCCCACGACAGTACGCCCCAGGGTACTAAGAGGAATTGCATTTTTCATCTTGAGGAGCTTTATATGACTTGCGCACAACTTGGTTCGTAATCAGCCCCATTTAGCTGCGGTGAACCAAGCCCAGTCCACCAAAATAACAAGTATTTGGGCCCGGGATCCTTATCTCTACTTGGGCCCTTGTGCTAAGAAAAAAAAAGCACTCTCACAACAGGAAAGCCTATTACCAGTATACGTCAACTCATGGATCAGATTGACAATTATAAAAGGGTTGAGGAAAACTAGCAGCAAGATAAGGAAAAGGACAAGGTTATCCCTCAAGAGATGAGGGATTTCAGTTCGGATTGATACAACAATAACAGACTCCGGAGAGATTTTGTTGAACAATCTGGGCCTGCAACTCCTCAAGTGGTAAACACTGTGTTCCGAGAACCGGTGCACCAAGTTTTAGAGAAGATCAAGAACGAGCTATATTTCAAATGGTCGCACAAGATGAGTGGAGATCCTTTGAGGCGCAACCAAAGCCTTCATTACCAGTACCACCAAAAGCGGGGACATACCACCGAGGACTGCCGAACATTGTGGAACCATCTAGAGCAACTGGTCAAGGAGGGGAGGTTGTAATAATTTTTGTATCGACCTAACGAGCAAAGAGACTAGTCAAGGTCAGGGGCTTAGGGGAATGCTCCTTCAAGGCCCCCGTTAGGTACAATCAATGTCATTTTTGTTGCACCTAGGAGAACTAGTTCTCATCCTTCTAAGGTGATGTTTGTAGTTAGATCACCAGTCGAGGACTCCAACTCCAAGCCGAAGAGAGCTAGACTGGAAATTTGACATTCATTGAGTTTCTCGGACGAAGATAGGATTGAAACTATCTAACCACATGATGACGCTTTGGTGGTCACCCTTAGAATAGGTAGGTATGATGTGAAGAGAGTAATGGTGGACCAGGACAGTTATGCAGAGATCATGTACCCTGACTTATACAGAAGGTTGAACTTAAAGCCTGAAGATTTGACTGCCTATGATTCACTCTTGCTAAGTTTTGATGAGAAGGTTGTTATCCTACAAGGCCAGATCAGGTTGCCCGTACAGGCAGGGTCAGAGGTAGTGGAAGTGGACTTCATAGTGGTGGATGCATACTCCCCCTACACAGCCATTGTATCCAGGCTTTGGCTTCATACCCTATGTGCTGTTTCTTCAACTCTACATTAGAAGGTGAGGTATCTGTTAGGAGGCTAGATTGAGGAATTGGTAGGGGACCAATTCATGGCTAGGCAGTGCCTTGTGTCTGCAATTTTGCACTAGCCAGTAGCTGAGTCCTCGACCTAGGTTAAAGAAGGCTTATAACAATCAAAGTCTCCGAAATTATTTGCAAAAGGGCCCGCCGAGGAGGCCAAATGTGAAGATTTAGAGAAATTTGTCATAGGTGATGATCCGGAAAAGTTCTTTCAAGTTAGAGCTCAGTTATCACCTCAGGAAAAAGATGAGCTGGTGGAATTTCTCAAGAGAAACATTGATGTTTTTGCTTGGAATGCTTACGAAGCTCTGGGGGTGGATCTGAGCTTCATCTGCCATCATTTGACTGTCAATCCATCTGTCACCCCCAGGAAGCAACTACCTTGGTGTTTATCTAAAGAACACTCTGATGCTGTTAAGGACGAGGTGATGAAATTTAAGCAGGCCGGGGCTATTAAAGAGGTTTTTTACCCTGAATGGCTGGTTAACACAGTAGTGGTAAAGAAGAAGATGAGGAAGTGACGCGTATGTGTAGATTTTACAGACTTGAACAAAGCCTGCCTAAAGGACCCTTTTCCTATGCCTCGTATTGACTAGCTGGTGGACGCAACTATGGGCCATCTTCAAATGAGTTTTTTGGATGTCTTTCAAGGGTACCATCAGATACCTTTAGCTTTGGACGACCAAGAGAGGACAGCTTTTGTCACTCCTATAGGAAACTATCATTACAAAGTGGTGCCCTTGGTTTGAAGAATGTAAGAGCTACCTACCAGAGGATGATGACCATTTGAACTACAGTTAGAAAAAAAACATTGAAATTTATATCGATGATATGGTGGTAAAGAGTAAATCAGAGTCTGAGCATGTTAATGACCTCGGGAATATTTTTGCTATCTTGAGGAAACATAAGCTACGACTTAATGCTTCTAAGTGTTCTTTTGGTGTCAGATCAGACAAGTTTTTAGGCTACATGGTCACACACTGCGGAATTGAGGTCAATCCCGACCAGATTAAGGCGATCAATAATCTGCAACCACCTCGGAATCCCAAAGAGGTCCAGAAGCTTATGGAGATGACTCCTGCTCTAAATCGGTTCATCTTTCGGTCAGCAGACAGGTGTAGGCCTTTCTTTTAATTATTGAATAAGTGGAAGGGGTTTGAATGGACCGAGGAGTGTGTCCTGGCTTTCCAGCAGTTGAAGGAGTATCTGTATTGACCATCCATCATGTCCAGACTCAAGATGGATGAGGTTTTGTTTGCCTACAACACAGTGGCCTCCCACGTGGTGAGTTTGGTGCTGATACGAGTTGATAGTGGTGTACAGAAACCGGTTTATTATGCGAGCAAGTCACTACATGAGGCCGAAGTTCGTTATTTACCACTAGAGAGGGCTATTCTGGTTGTGGTGCATGCTACGCGTAAGCTTCCCCATTATTTTCAATCACACATAGTTGTCGTCCTAACCTAACTCCCACTCAGATCTCTTCTACAAAGTGCTAATTACACAAGGAGAACAGTAAAGTGGGGCACGATTCTAGGGGCTTTTTATATTAAATACATGTCTCGCACCTCTATTAAAGGTTAAGTTCTTGCCGACCTGGTTGTTGAGTTTGCTAAATCCCCAGTAAAAGAAAGGGTAGAGGAGTAGAATATGGATGGAAAATCGGTTGGAGTGATCTCCGTACAAGAACCTTTATCCTAGAAGCTTTACGTTGATGGTGCAGCGAACCATAGGGGATCTGGAGTGGGGCTAGTCTTGATATCTCCAGAGAGGATTACAATTGAAAAATCTTTAAGATTGGACTTCTCGGCTACAAACAACAAGGCTGAATATGAAGTCTTGCTCGTGGGGATGATCATGGTTCAGAAAATGGGGGGAAAGGTAGTGGAGATATTCTCTGATTCAAGGCTGGTAGTGGGCCAAGTCCAAGGGGAGTTGGAAGCTAGAGATCCCAAAATGTAAGAATACTTGAACCAGGTTAGACATTTACAGTCTGGATTTAAGTCTTTTAATTTATCACAAGTCTCTAGAAGTAAAAATACACATGCGGACTCTCTGGCCACATTGGCAACCTCCTTGGCACAAAGCCTACCTCGAGTAATCCTCGTAAAGGACTTATGTAAACTCACTGTGGCAAGAGGAACTGTGGTTCATGTTCATCAAATAAGGGTGGGTCCTAGCTGGATGGACTTTATTGTATTGTTCCTCAAGGAAGACGTTTTTCCTGAGAATAAGTTCGAGGCCGACAAGGTGCGAAGGAAAGCTCCTCGGTTTTGGATGTCCAAGGACCAGAAACTGTATAAAAAGTCTTTTTTTGGCCCGTATCTGTTGTGCGTATACCCTGAAGTAGTTGAACTACTCCTAGAAGAATTACATGAAGGAATTTGTGGAAGCTACACGGGGGGCAGATCTTTGTCTCACAGGGCCCTCACACAAGGCTATTGGTGGCCAAATATGCAAAAAGAAGCATAAGACTATGTGAAGAAGTGTGACCAATGTCAAAAATTTGCATTAAACATTCCCCAACCTGAAGGGGTCCTTAATCCCTTGTCCAGTCCTTGGCCTTTCACTTAGTGGGGCTTGAATATTGTAAGGCTTTTCCTTAAGGCAGCAGGGAATAAGAAGTATTTGTTGGTCAGCACGGATTACTTCACCAAATGGGTCGAAACTGAACCATTGACAAATATCAGGGATGTGGATGCCAAAAATTTTGTTTGGAAGAATATTGTCACTCGATTTGGAATTCCTCATACCCTTATCTCGGACAGTAGACTTTAATTTGATAGTAAAACCTTTAGGAGGTACTACTGTGATCTGGGAATAAAGAATAGGTATTCCACTCCGGCCTATCCACAAAGAAATGGGCAGGCCGAGGCTGTCAACAAGGTCATAGTGAGTGAACTCAAAAAGAGACTAGACGACGCGAAGGGGAAATGGGTGGAAGAACTACCATATGTCCTTTGGACTTACCAGACTACACCTCATAGATCTATTGGGGAGACGCCTTTCTCAATGACCTATAGAGCCGAGGCTGTCATCCTTTTGGAAATTGGATTCTCCACACTGAGAACAAGTTCTTTCGCTCCTAGCGGCAACGATGGACTGTTGGAAAAGTGCCTAGATTTAATTGAAAAACGGAGAGAAAATGCCATGATCTAATTGGCCTACTATTAACACAAACTCAAACAAAGATATGATGCTAGCGTGAAGCTAAGGCCACTGGCACTTGGAGACTTGGTTCTAAGAAAAGTTATGGAAACGGCTAAGAACCCAACATGGGTAAAGTTAGGACCCAATTGGGGGGAGCCCTATCGTATCACATCAGTTGCCGAAATAGGTGCATATTATCATGAAGATCTAGAGGAAAAGGTTGTATCGCGCTCTTGGAATGTGTATAACCTTAAAAGATATTATTATTAATGGAGATTTTCTTCACCCTATTTGGGTTTGTTATATTGTGTGTCATGTGTTCTTGACATTTATCTAAATATCAAACAGAACCTTTGTCATACCTGGCTCTTCAGACCACATACCTTGGGAAAATTAATAACTTTTAATTATTGTTTTAAGTATTAAACAAAACCTTAGCTATGTCTGGTTCCTCGGACTACCTGCTTTGGGAAAATTAATACTCCCTGACATCTATCTAAGTATTAAACAGAACCTTGGTTATGTCTAGATCCTCAGACCACATGCCTTGGGAAAATTGATAACTTTAAATTATTGTTTTAAGTATTAAACAGAACCTTAACTATGTCTGGTTCCTCGAACCACCTGCTTTGGGAAAATTAATACTCCCTGACATTTATCTAAGTATCAAACAGAACATTGGTCATGTCTGACTCCTCAGACCACATGGCTTGGGAAAATTAATAACTTTTAATTATTGTTTTAAGTATTGAACAGAACCTTAGCTATGCCTGGTTCCTCGGACCACCTGTTTTGGGAAAATTAATATTTCCTGACATCTATCTAAGTATCAAACAGAGCCTTGATCATGTCTGACTCCTTGGGCCACATGCCTTGGAAAAATTGATAACTTTTAATCATTGTTTTAAGTATTAAATAGGATATTAGTTATGCCTGGATCCTTGGACCACATACTTTGGGTAAATCGATGCTTTTTATCAAATTGCCAAGGGTTAGGGCAAAGCCTTAGATATTGCAGGCTTTTTGGATTAAAAATTTAAGGTAAGTCAATATTCCTTATTGATGACTTCAATTTCAGGTAAAACCACTTCAAACGGTAATGATTTTCACTATAACAAAAGTCTCAATTAGATGCTCATGAGTATCACTTAAAACATTTACAGGCTTACTTATGTTTGTTCAAGAGGTGATTATCGTTTTGCTCCTTTAAATTTACCAATAAGTAAGGATTAGAGCACATTTGAACCTATATGCAAGTTATATTATTGTGTATGTTCTTAAAGTTGAAATTATCCCTTGCCGAGGTGGTGGACTTAGTACATTTCACCTATTTTTGCTGCTGATCATATGAAATGGGAGAAATTTTCTATCACTCAAGTATATTAATGAGAGATGTTTTATTGCATCACTACTTTCATTAAATGTTAGATAAAACAAAAATCATATTAACTTCAATATGTAATTCACAGAAAAGAAGAAAGAAAATGCCCATAACATTCATTAATAAAAGCCTTAAAATAAGGCAGATCAAGTACAAAGAGACAAGTTGATTACAAATTGTGAAAACAAAAAAAGAAAAGAAAAAAGACAACCTATTGCTTCATTTTTATTACAAGTTTTTCTTTTGGGTCCTTGGGAGGTTGTGTATTTGCTGCCTTGGAGGACACTTTGGCTTTGTTCTTAGGATCCTCTTTTAGGGGTATGGCGAGAGTTGCCAACACCAGCTCCATGCCTTGTGAAGTTTCTTTTTCCTTTGAGGGGTCCTTTGGAGCAATTGAAGGTAGGTTAGAGCCCTGGGCTACTTCTTTATTGACATCCCGTATCTTTGAAGTGTCTTAAGCCTGTTCTGCCCCCTCTGAAGAAGTGTTGGTTGCAGGAGGAGCTTTGGGAGGGCTGCCTGGAATTTCACCTGCCTCCGAGGACACTGAATCGGCCTTAGAGTCTGAAGAGCTTGAGGGGCGTATAGTTGGGGGGTAGTAGACACTTTTTGCTTTCCTAAGCATGGAAGAAGCCTCAACCCTAGCTTGGTTGAGGGCTTCATCCCATACCAAGGCATAGTAAGTCCTACACACAGCAGAGACCTCAGCCTTAAGGGTGTCTTTAGTCTCGGCCACCCCAACATCATACCTATGCTGCTCAGCTTCATCTTTGGCTTTTTCTGCCTTATCTTTGGCCTTCTCGGCTAGAGCCTTAGCCTTCTCAACCTTCTCCAATTTCTTTTTCAGTGCAGCAATTTGGGTCTTGGAGAAGGCCAGCTGGTTCTCAACACTGCACAGCTGTAGCCTTCGGCTTTCAGCTTGTTTCTCAAAATTTTCAAGGGCAGCTGCTGTGTATTTTCTTTCTTTCTCCTCCTCTTATAGCTTCTTCTTGAGCTTTTGGATGCTCTTCTCGGCCACCTGAAAGGCCTTCACGGCAGTGTTACGCCTTCCTTCCTCATTTTTCATCTGCTGATGGCAGTAGTTGGTCATCTCTTCTACACGGAAAAAGGCTTGAATAGCCTGCCAATGAGATAAACATGGATTAGAAAAAGAAAGTAAAGAAAGCAAATTAAAAAGAAAAAGAAAGGAAGAAGACATACCATGGCAAGATATCTTTTTAAACTAAGGAAAACCTCATATCTCTTCATGTCTTGTAGCTTACCCGTGTCCTCAGGGAGCAACAAAGCCTGCTCCACCGCGTTGGCCACATAGTTGGCTACTTCTCCTTGGAAATTGTAGATGGAGGTATTGGCTAGAAGAGGTTCCCCATTTAGCATTGGGGTAGAAAGCCAGGTTAGGGGCCTGAACTAGGGATCGCTTCTCTTCTCAGCACCCTTCTGCCCCGTTTTGGCTTGTTTAGTTGCCCTCTGAGCCTCGTCCTCACGAGTGGGGAGAGTTTGTCTAGCTCCTACTACCTCTTTCCCTTTTGGCTCTCTTTTCCTGTTTAGGTCGGCCGTTTGGGAAGGCAGGGCGGGTGGAAGAGTGGGTGGCTTAGTCTGGGTAGCCTTCCCAAGTGCATCCCTCCTCGATTAGGACTCTATCAAATCCATCAAACTGGATTTTGGTTTGCGTTGAATCCCCATCTCGTCGAGTATTGGTGAGAATGGTGGGCCAAGATTAGGATGTGAAATTTCCGGGGACAAGGCTTGGTTGAAAACTTCAAACTCATCCTCGGAATTGGGTACTTCAACCACTTCTTCTTCTTCTGTGTTGGTAGGGTGAGACGAAGTGGCTACTTCAGTTGTCTATTGTAGTGGTAGGGCTACCTTTGGTATGCCTTCAAATATGGGCTCTGTAGTGAGCACGCCCTTTGGTTTTGGATCAGGAAGAAGAATGGGCTTTATGGTGAGCGTGTCTTCTAGAACAAGGTCGGGAAGGAGAAAACCTGGAGCCGCTACGCTGATGTGGTGCAGCCAAGGATTTTTCGCCTTAATAACGCACTTAGGCGCTAGGAAACTCTTGGATATCGGGGTGTAACCTAACATTAGGTGGGCTGCCCTAAGTTGACCGTTGGAGTGGACAAAGACCTTGACCTTCAAGATCTTGTCTAAACTCTCCTGGTTTACGAGAACGAAGTTGGAAACAGCAGAGTGTGGGTTTGTAAGATCATCAAGAAAGTCAGGAAGATAACATTAGTGAAATACAAGTCAAAGGAAACCTTAAATACATACAAAAATCAAAGAAAAAGAAGAATGGAATAACTTTGAAATTGTGAATCTAAGCCTAAAGCCCCACCTAGTTTGCCTTCCCTCATCGGACAAGGGAGGCCATCATGCCATTTTCCTGATATAATCAGGAAGTCTTTGTTTAAGCCTTTATTGGAGTCGGGGAGGCATTGAATAAGCCTAACCTCGGGGTATCTAGACTTAAGGTAATACCACTGCTCAGTAAGGTGGTGGAGGTTGTAGATCCAGTTGACATCGTGGTGAGTCAACCCTAAACCCATTTTTTCATTAAGGGTATCTACACACCCTAGTATTCTAAATATATTGGGGGCACATTGGGTAGGAGCTAACATATGGGCCTTAAAGGTAGTCTCTAGTGACAACACCCATAGGGATTCTCATCCCACCTTCTATGAAGGCAATCACTAGGATAACTACTTCTCCCTCTTGCCTATCTGTGTGTCATTGTCCTTCTTTGCAACACCTAGTGCCCATCCCTGGAGGTATCCTATACATCGACCTAAAATTTGCCATCCCCTCCTCGGAGTCTACTAAGCTCTTAAATCTACCCATTTCTAGGAAGGGCTGAGAGAGCTAAAGAGATTGAGAAAGGCGGGTGGAGCCGAGGAGAAAAAGAAAGAATACGAAGAGAAGAAGAATGTATAGAAAATTAAAGAGTAAAAGTTCAAGAAGACTTACAGAAAGAGTAAAGGTGTCCTCGGACAGGTCTTTGGTATTTGTAAGGGCTTAGGTGAGTTGAAAAGGTGTGTAGGTTCAAGGTATGTGCGCTAGAATGGAATGAATGCTAAAGTGAGAGGAGAAGTTGATTTGAGAGGTATTTATATCAAGGAAGAAGCTAGAAGTGGGAAAATTCTTGCTCGATACCTAACAAAAACATTAGCCGTTGGATTTGCATCACGCCGTAGAACGTGGGGAACAAGAGGCTGTAAGAATTTAATGAAGACGCGTCTCGAATACCGTAGCGCCAAAAATGTGCCTTGGGCAGTTAAAAAGGTGTCTTCACCAGCAGAGGTGAGATGCAAGGAGCACAGGGCAACTACAGTGGCATCGAAATCCTCATTTCTTTCCGAGGATCCAAAAAGAAGAATTCGAGGGGCTATTATAGGGCCCTTGGGCTCTGGAGCCCATTATTTGGGTATATAATGGACCTAAAGCCCAAGCTAAGGACTAAAGGCGTCAGAGAGGGGGGTAAATGTTGTCAAAAGTGCCCATGTTGGCAAACAGAGAAGTTAGTTTAGATTATAACGGCCCAGGGGGTTGTGCCGAGGATAAGAGCTCCCTCGGCTAATCGATGCCGAGGTCCGTAGAGATGGTCTGCCATTCGAAGGAACATCACAAAAACATTCAGTTAATATGGATAAACACTATAGGAGCTTAGGACAGAGAAGGGTTCTAAAATATCTAAGGAGAAAACTGCTATCTCCGCATTAAATGCATTGCAGCTAACTCATTGGCCGCATTAATGTAGAGGTGATACCTAAATAGTAGATTTCAATCTTACAGCTACTCCATGAAAACTTATGGGAGGTGCTGATGGGATAAGTATCAACACCAACCTTCTGGCATGCACGTAGAAGATAGGGATGAAAAGGAAAATAAGTATAAAAGAAGGGGGAGGCAACGAGACTAGGGGATAGGAAAATCAGGGAAGAAATACTGTAGCAATCCAGAACCAAATTTGTAACCACATTTAAGAGCACTATATAAGAACTAGTCTCCTCGGACATTGCCGAGGACATTTATTCTTCAGTCTACGCTTGTGTATCTTCATTCTTTCATCACCAACCTACTTAACCTATTGTTCGATTAACTAAATCCCAGTTTTCTAATCCATTTCTCTACAAATTCATTATTTTGAGCTTTTTGGGCCTAAGTCCATTCACATTTTGGACTAAGAATTCAAACCTAGTCCTTACAAATTTTTTTTTTAATTATTAATATTTTATGTTATTAGACAATGCAATTATTTCATTAAATCGTATACATACTACAATATAATAATAGTTGGCTTTATTTATTCTTTACATAATATATCTTCAATTAAATTCTATTACCAATAGTTTACTCTACCTACAATTTTATGGGTTTAGCTTACTTTCAGTACTTTTTTAACTAGATATGTCCTTTTATTTTAAATAACAATGATAAGTGGTAGTGAGTTTTAGTTTTCACATTTTATTTAATTAGTAGGTGACGTGACAGTCTCTCGTTAAAATAAAAGGAGATTCAAGTTAAAAAAGTAATTGAGGTAAACTAAACCCCAATTTTACTACCAACTGTTTCAAGGAATTTCTTTAAAAGAAAAAAAATTGTAAGTAATTTAAAATAAATTTAGTGCCCATTTTAATTGTTTTGATTGAATATCATTATTTTACGTTTTACTATAATTACATTTACACATTACACTCTATTTGCACAAAGTGGCTTAATATATATGAATTTATCACACATACTAAAATTACAAAAAAAAAAATTGTTATGTAAGTCATTAATTCCTAACACGGCAAAGGCCTACAACACCACACCATCAACAAAGACCCATAGACAACAAATTCACAAGGCCAACCAAATGGCTAGAAAGCACCGGCGTGACCCTTCTTTGCCTCCTCTTCCTCCCCATGCCCAAGTGCAATCAATAGCTCTTCAACCAATAGCTTACTCTTTATACCATCATTATGCAAGGAGTATATAGCATTTAAGGGATTATGTTTTGTTCAAAGGAGAAACGTTTTCTTACGTTTGGTATAGTGGAAAATGCAAGTCAACAAAAGGAAAAGGAAAAAAAAAAAAAACGTTTTCCACTTTTTTTTTTTAGTAAAATAGTAATATTAGTGTTTATAACTGAGTTTATAATACATTACATTATCAGAGTATAATTATAAAAAAGCCTAACCTTTATAATTGTAGACTGAGATTATAATGTTTTCCACTTTTTAAGAGTGAAAAAAAAAATGTTTTTCATAACATCATATACTCAATAAATCACCATAAATAAACTGCATAGTCCATACCATTAAAAAGAAGAAGAAGAAGAAGAAGAAGAAGAAATAAACACAAACACACACTTCCAATGGAAGCCTGTCCATATTTTTCTCTCAATAGATCAACCATTGACTACCTGTTGACTTTTTTTCAAATGATAATCAATTATATTTTCACTTAATTTATTTTGCATAAATTTTGAATTTGGGATCTATTTTCCATATGTTGTGCTGCCCAAATTGATTGGATATTGATTGAAATGTGTTGTGTGGATGTGTGCTAAGTCCCACATCGAACATATACTATATTGATATGAGCTTTATTAACAACTATAAGAATTTAAGAAGAGCAATGTTAGTACCAAAATATTTTACATAACTTTTGCCACAATTTGCCATGTAGCAAATTGTAAGTGGTGAAGAAAAAATAGTGGGTCCATATTTCTATCACTTACAACTCGCCATTTAACAAGTTGTGTAAAATATTGTGATATTAGCATTACTCATTTAAGAAACCTCAGTTTTGACTAAAATTATATTAGAGCCAACTCAGTAATCCCATGGGGGCTCAACGACATTGCTCTATTAAGTGGGCCCTAATAAAGATGTTAGAGATATGAATAGAAGAGATTGTGATGCACTAAATTGATTGAATATTGATTATGCGTTAGTCCCATATTGGACATATAGTGAGTTGATCTGGACTTTATTAATAACTATAACGAGTCTCAATTGTCATTTTAGAATATAGCATAGATGTGGTTAGTACTTTTTATTGGAAGATATGATTGTGTGTGGTAGTCCCTAATCATTAATTTGTAAAAATCATATGTGGCACATTACTATTGGAGGGTGTAATTTTATGCCACATCCTTAATGAATTTAAACTCTACTTCTTTCTATATTAAAAAAAAAAAAAAATCTTTAATTTAAACATCCAAATAAAATAAATTAAAAAATCATCATCCATTCTATTTTTTCCATTCCTTTTTATTTCATCATTTTCTTTTCATTCTTTCCTTTTATCAACTATCAGGTATCAAACACCCTGTTAATGTGTTTTTCCCTCCTTGAAAATAAACACTGGCTAAAGCATAAAAAATAAAATGGCGATAACACATGTAGTAACCTCATGCCATCCTGGTCTTTTTCTTTCGTTTTCATTATATATTAGTAGATTATTAGATTAGGTTAGCAATATTTATATTATGAATAAAAAATGGGGAAAATGGACAATCAAAAGAGTTTCTTCAACTGATTCTAAAAAAAAAAAAAAGAGTTTCTTCAACTTGGAATCAAAAGAGTTTCTTCAACTTGTGCGGTTGACAATCAAGCTAGACTGTAGTTTCTTCAACTTGGAATCGAAAGAGTCTAATTTACATTAATTTATGCTGATCTCATTTAGTTGATTTGAATCAACTTCCCCTAGTTATACTCAAATGGAGAAGATAGGCAAGCAGTCTCATAATAGTATATTTATTAGAATATTATTACATTAACGGATATGTAGTGGAAAATTTATTTACTTGACACACTGTGAAACGAAGGATCTAATACTTTCCTGTACAGCTTACATAAAAGATACATACAGAGAACATTTCAACATACACAAAAGACTCTTTCTGAAAGAAGGATCCAAACCTTTATTTTGACTCTAATTTCCACTAAAGATGAGAAGAAGAGGACACTCTTTAAGAATTTTAATGAAATTACAACCATAATTAACAAAAATAGAAAGAAGTTCTGTATCTTCTCATGGTTTAGCAAAAGAGTACTTCAAGGCTTATTGAGTTACCTGCAAGAAGATAGGAATGAGTTTCAGCTAAGTCAATTGCAGGCATACTGAAGATTGCTTGGCAATGCAGCCTTTGAGGTAAACCATATGTGGTGCACACAAAAGGCAAACATCACAAAATCCTCTGCAATACCAGTCATCCAATTTCGAAAGTAAGGCAAGAACCAACCAAATTATGAAAGGTACAGACAAGTATATATATATATATATTAAAGGGTACTTTGAATCAGAAAGAGAATGACACTGATGGGGAATCCATATACTTTAATTGTGAAATGGGCAATGAGTTTACAGGGCCACGATTGTTCTGTTCTATGTTGTCAAATAGTGAGATCATACTGCATATATGCTATGAAGTTAGTTATACACTGTATAAAGACAACAATCAAAGCAAAAATACGTAACAAGAGCAAAGTCAAAAAAGGAAATTACATAAATATTACAATGACCAAGCATATGCGCTTCAGTATTCGAACCAGGCATGCAAAGACAAGCAGAGCCATTCTTTACAGTTAAAGCCACCTGAGCATGCAATGATATCAATTTAATAACTAGTCCAAGTTGCTTTTGCAGCAATAAACAATCACCATCAGATGTAACTTCTATGTATAATAACAATTGTACAGCTATTTGTAAGCAAATGGGATGCCTTTGTACCATGTACAATCCACTCCAGCTACTAGTAGAAAAGTTACAAATTGCATAACATCCATTAGAAAACAATGAGATCAATTATCTTCATTTCTTTTAACCATATTGCATTTCCTCAATTTCATGATTTTTCTAAATACAACCAGGGGTCTGATCAAAGGGTGGACTAGGTATATCAAATGACAAATACAAGTAAAATACATTCACATAATTAATTTACCAAATAAATTTTGAGGAAATCCTTTCTATTGGATTCAAATATAAGAATTGAGATTTTCATGTTGTTTATTCAACAGCAGAACTCTAAGAAGTACTAGGTTATAGTAAGGTAAGTTCCACAAGCTATAGTTTATTATTGTAGTGCATAATCAAGTGAAGAAAATATAAGAGGCTTACACTGAATTATGGCAATTTAACCTCTTTGCAACAGTAGTCAGTTTGGGCTAAAACAGCATTTTCATATCTTTGTCTTCACATTTCACATTTCCTTCAATATCCATGTCTGAACGAGTGCCTGAAGACTTGAATCATGTATCATTCTTGGCTTTAGAAATTATATTGTAGATAGAAATCGATGGTTTTAAACCTGACTCTATCATCGCCTTAAGTAGGACTTCAGCCTCAGTCCACTTCCCATCCTTGCAAAGAACTCCAATAGTTGAACTGTAGGTTGCCATGTTTGGAATTAGTCTACTCTCACCCATTTCTTTAAGCAACCCTAGTGCCCTGTAAGAGCTACCCTCCTTGCAGTACCCAAGAATCAATGTATTATATATCACGTCGTTTGGCTCTAAATGCTTCTCACTCATTGATTTAAACAGCTTTGAGGCTTCCTTCATATTACCTTTCATGCATAACCCATGTATTAAGACACCGTATGTATAAACATCTGGAACCAAACCCGCCTTCTCCATGGAAGAGTATATCTGAAATGCCTTTTCCATGTCATCTGACCGAACAATGGCATCAATTAAAATAGTATATGTCACTTTAGAAGGGGAAATTCCTCTCTCCTCCATCTCCCTAACCAAGTCAGCAGCTTGGACAAAATTTCCAGCTCTACAGAAACCTGCAATTAGAACATTGTATGTCACCAGTGTTGGAGATTGACCAAATGACTTCAAGTGATCAAATAAACTTGAAGCTTTGTCCAACTTTCCAACCTTACAAAACCCATCTATCAGCATGTTACATGTAATTAAATTTGGACTTATACCAACGCTTTTCATTTGATCCACCAACTTCTCAGCCTTCCAAACCCTCCTCTCTCGACACAACCCACCAATCAACGTGTTGTATGTAACAACATTACAAACCACCCCTCTTTCACGCATTTCATCAAACAGTTCAAAAGCTTTACTTGTTCTTCCATCACTACAATATTCATTAATCAAACAATTGTAAGTATATAACTTAGGAAACACCCCATTGTGGTTCATTTCCTCATACAGCTCAAACCCATCCTTCTTTAGCCCTTTCTTGAAAAACCCATTGATCAACACCGTGTAAGTGTATTGATTAGCAACCAAACCAAGCTCTCCCATTTTACAAAACAACTCCTTGGCCCGCTCAATATCTCCATTCTTACAACACCCATCAATCAAAGTAGTGTATATGACAACATTTGGAGACCAACCCATCTCCTCCAACAGAACCAAAAGCTCAAACCCTCTATCCAAATCACCAGCCTCACAACAACCCTTTATCATAATCCCAAAACTATATACATCCATTTCAACCTTACCCTTTGTTTCATTGAAAAGGCACCAAGCTTTCTCAAAACAATTTGAGTTGATAAGAAAACCCAAAAGATTATTAAAAGTGTTTGGTCCAGGCACGAGGCCCTTATCAATCATCTGAGTGAAATAGAAGAGTGCTTGCTCTGTTAATTGACATTGAGCATGGGCATTGATGATTGCTTCGTAAAGGTGAACATTAGTTGAATCTAAAATCAGATTGGTTTGTGTCAAATAGTGGAGAAGGGATGAGGAAGTGAAGGTAGGGGAGGAGATTCGACCAGAGAGTATTTGTTGAATGAGAGACTGAACGTGTGGTAGCATTTTGGAAGAGAGGAGGTGGTGTATGATGAAGGACAAGGATTGGTGAGTGTGTTGGAGGCCTTCGAGTGTTGAGGAGTTGAAGAGTGAGAGAGCTTTTAATGGCGGCCTTTTCACCATTTTTTGGATGAGGACCAGAGCGTTGTGCGTTTGCGACATTTTACCGTTTGTTGTTTGAGGCGTTTGCGGTTGCACTGGGCCAAAACGAAGATTACCCATTGCCGCAAAATATGTAACAAAATGTTCATGTTTTGAAATTATTTAGAGAATAGTTTATGATTTAAACTCGATTTTTTAAAAATCGAGTTTCAATGAAAAACTTGATTTTTACAAAATTCAGTTATAGACAATCAAACTTAAAAAAAAAAAAAATAAATAAAATTCTATTTAAGAAAATGTCCATGTTTAAGACTTAATTTTCTAAAAATTAAGTTTCAATAAAAATTTTTATTTTTAGAAAATTGAGTTATAGGCAATCAAACTAAAAAAAAAAAAAAAAAAAACATGGAACTCGAGTTCCGTGTATTTTTTTTCAAGTAACTCAATTTTCGCCAAATCAAGAAAATCAAATTTCAAAATAGGGGTATTTTTCTAAATAGTTTCAGAATAGAGGCATTTTGTTGGATGTTTTGTGCGAAAGGGGTGTATCCCAATTTTGGCCCACTGGGAGACACCGGTTGGTAATGACTAACTCATTCATGTCACAAAGTTTTTTACAATTTTTCTCATCCTCATTTTTTTTTTTTATAAAGAATAAAAAATTGGAAATACTGAGAGGTGTCTCTTAAGACTCTTACATATTGACATAGAAAATTCAGATTGAAAATTAGAAATACCATTACTTGTAAATTGTAATTGAGCTACTTTTATTAACAACACTTCAATGGTTTTTAAAAGATTGTGAAAAACAATTATGAAAACAACTTTTCTATGGATACAATATTTTTCATAACTTGTATTAATTTTCAAGAAAAAAAAAGTAGATTATGACATTAGACTTATTCTTGTGAAAAATGTTTAAATAGCTATCAATTTTATTACAAAAAGTTTACAAATTAAGGTTGTAATGAATGTGATTGATGGAACTTCAACAATTTAATAAATAAATATTTGAATTACAATTTAATAATGAATGAGACATCAGTTTTTAAGGTTTGTACAATAACATTTGAAGTATTCTATACTCACTCAATATTTATAACTTTTTAGATTTATTTGTGTTGGAATGTAAAGAGGCCACACCATCCACACCATCATTTGAATAGGTTCTAAATCATAAAATAAACTATTAGACTCCCCCTTCTTGGGTCCATGACTTGTTGGAAAGTAAATGAATCAAGTCAAGGCCGAGTACTAGGTTCTGAAACTTTTTTTTTTGGAGAGAGAGATTCAACTTATAACGTCCGCTCTTGATGATATCATCAGACCAAGAGACCAATCAGTTCTTGGTGTAGGCAGGAATTGAACCCTAGATTTCTTATACAACCGTCAAAAATTTTACCAGTTGAGCTTGGTTTGAAAATTTGACAAACCAAGTTGGGCTTATTCACGAACTTTATTAAGTTAGTTAAGTGTAGTGACCTCTAAGTAATATAACACATTTATACTTAAAGCCTAAAACTCTTTTTTTTTTTTTTTTTTTTGAATACTAAGTATTTTTAACACACACATGGGAAGAGGGGAAAATGTTTTTTAAAAGAAACTTAAAGCTTAACTCAGTAACTAATCAATTAATGTTCAAAGATTGAGGTTGAATTTGATTTGGTTGGTTAATGAACAAGTTTGAATTAACATCGCTATGAGTTGAACTCGATCAATATTAGGGCTTCTCTATATGAATGATTTATATATTAACACTCGAGCCACTTAGGCATCGAAAATTATTTTATGTGCCCATTCTATAGAGTGGGCTTCTCAAAAACTCGTGGACAACACAGAAGTGGAATCCACATCTTTGTAAGAGGCTTGCTTCATGGAGAAGTTATAGAAGATTCTTTCTTCGTATGTAGGTATCAAAAAATCTACCATCGATGTTGTGGGTGGTTGGCCTATTTTTCTAAAAAAGTCCCCCCACAAGTAGGCTCACAAAAGAAGAGCTCCACTTAAGAAGAATCTAGACATAAAGGATACTCTAAAAATCCCATTTCGAAGATTATGCTAAGCCTCTAAATCATGACCATACCAAACTTTCTGCAACTAGCTTGAGGAAATTGCGATCAAGATTCGAAGAGACCAGTCAAGCTCTTCAATAACCCTACAATTGAAAATCCATGAATTGTCCTTCAAATAGCCCTCCTCAGGTAGGAGAAGCCCTCCTTGGTCTTGTTCTTGATAGAATCTAGAAAAAGCAAACTGTTCTCTTTGCATTTATTATCATCCTTTGCTAACAACTAACTAACATTAAAGATTGAATGACTTGTTTGGATCATAGGGGAGGGACGAAACCATGCCATAGTCCGACTCCTCACCCTGATAAAAGGAGGGAGGGAGGGGATAGGAACCCCACACTCAATCACCCCCTGGGTTCTTCATCCACTATAAATACCCCCATATCCTAGTCTAAAAGGGGAGGGCGTGGGCTATAGTTTTATCACATAATTACCGAGCAAAGAGACAGATCAACATAGTTTTAAGCGTTTTGAATCCAACTTTAAGTGAGGATTGTAATCTAAAAGGTTTCAAAAGTGGTTTATCCAATGCATTACAAATTATATTGTATTGAGTGAATATTTAGTTTTTTATCCACTAAAGATTCAATAATAAATAATATTCTACAATGCAAGTCGAAAGCCAACTGTAGATCCCATAAGACCATATTTCAATGGCTTTAATAATAAAAGCACACCCGTTTTTAGCTTGTAATTTCACTCTTACTTTTAACTTACCTTCTATTCTATTAGTAAAGAGAGGATGAGATTGGTCGAGGGGTCTCAATTGGAGATAAGATTGAACAAGATTCAAGCTAAGAATAATCCTTAATTCACCATATGCAATCACCTCAAATAAAACTCCCTATGCAACTAATACAAAATTCATATGCAAAATCATCCCAATTGAGTTATTAGGCAGTTTTAACTTGAATAAGAAGATTCAAAATCTGTCTTACAACTCGAAACATGGAGATTATGATTGAATTTTTTTTTTTGTTTCCTAACCCTTATAAGAAGATTATGATTGCTTTCAAGGTGTCGAAAGTTTAAACGACACTCTTCATTGTGATTCTATTCGTTCCTTCCACCTTTGTATGAAAGTTTAAAGTGTGAAAGCCAGAAAGAAAAAGTCTGGGCCAAAAAGTTGGTTTGAAAATGTCCCAGATTCATTGACAAATTTTACACCCGTTAGGAAGTTGAATTCACACATGTAAGTAAGGAATCTAAAAGGAGGAATAAATATTTTCTATGAAAATATGGTGAGGTATCATGTCCATTGTTGTGCTTTTCTGATTTAAAATATAAGTTAACATAAGCTTCGCCGGACAGCAAGCCCCACTTTCTTATCTTTACTCATTAAATATGAAGATGTTTTAGATTATGATTTCAATTTAATCTTTTATTATTTGGGCAATGCCACCTTGTTCTTTGTAATTGGATGAAGTCAATAATTAAGCGGTGATAGCTCCACCATTCCAGCCCCCAGTTTTGTATGAAGCTGCAAATTCTCTATTTACAATATGGATTTATCATTCAAACTTTTGATTATGCCTAATTTCGAATAGAAATTCAGCTTTGGATTTTTTTTCCCTCATGAAATTGATAACTCTTTAATTAATCGAATGCGTCTTATTATAAACAATAGTAACTAATAATGGTTTTCTTCAATCCTACGCTTGCCACCCAAAGTAGTAATCAAAAAGAATTCTAAGCTTGCACCCTTCTTCTAATTATAGAATAAATGGGAACTCATCGAGAAAGGTTTGCTAAAATCTATGCTTGGCTGTGATTCCTGTCAAGTTCTCTTTTTGGTCTATTGACTCTTATTTGGTTAAAATGACTGATCTACTATTATTTATAAAATATATAAAGATCTATCATTAATTGAGAACTCGAGTTTTTTTATGATACTTGAGTTCTATAGAAAGTTTTTGAGTTTTTTCATGATACTTAAGTTCTATAGAAAAATTTTCGAGTTTTTTAAATTTAGAAAATTTTGTATGGAACTCAAGTTCTTGAGTTCCAAAAAAATAACACTTCTAAAACTAATTTGAAGGGTAAATCCATACATATATTTTTGAATGGTAATATTTGACCATTTTGGCCATCTAATCTCCAGTGCCGCCTACGGCTACACGTGCATTCGTTTGCTCTGTTTGCATCCAAGTTCGTTCTGGTTTTGGGTTTGTTTGGTAGCCCTTTTTTACACCGATATATCTTTTTCTGAATATTGTGTTTGTTTATCTTCGAGGGTAAAAAACCAAAGAAAGAGTCAAAAATCTCGTCGGTATAGTATAACGCGTCCTTCCCCATTTCAGAAACGTTGATCACTCCCGCTTTTACCCAAATCACTGCTCAACCGCACCCATCTCCACTTCCTCTTCCACTTTCACACGTCTGTCAAAGCCGGACTACAATCCTATATACTTTCCTACAATCCAAGCGCGTCTCTTCTACACTCTTCGTATACATTAATCAGTATCAGATGGTCCCCACATACTTTTTTACACCGATATATCTTTTTCTGAATATTGTGTTTGTTTATCTTCGAGGGTAAAAAACCAAAGAAAGAGTCAAAAATCTCGTCGGTATAGTATAACGCGTCCTTCCCCATTTCAGAAACGTTGATCACTCCCGCTTTTACCCAAATCACTGCTCAACCGCACCCATCTCCACTTCCTCTTCCACTTTCACACGTCTGTCAAAGCCGGACTACAATCCTATATACTTTCCTACAATCCAAGCGCGTCTCTTCTACACTCTTCGTATACATTAATCAGTATCAGATGGTCCCCACATACCCCTACATCAAGCGCGTGGACCTCCAATTAAGATTTAAACCCTCCACACCTCAGTTCTAGACTTTACCAACTACACCACCTCCTTACTCCATCTCTGACTCACAGCCATGGCAAAGTTTCCAAAATCACAACCCAAACTTGTCCCGCTTCTCCTCCTCCTCCTCCTCTTCTTGTTCTTACTGCGCCACGCCTCCGCTGCTTACTCCATCGGCGTCAACTATGGCACCGTCGCCAACAACCTCCCACCGCCTTCCCAAGTGGCCAACTTCCTCAAAACCCAAACCACCATCGACCGCGTCAAGATCTTCGACGCCAACCCTGACATCCTCAAAGCCTTTGCCAACACCAACATCTCTCTCACCGTCACCGTTGGAAACGGCGAAATTCCAGCCCTTGCCAAGCTCCCCGCCGCCCAGTCCTGGGTGGCTAATAATATCCTCCCATTTCACCCTCAAACCAAAATCAACATCATCGCTGTTGGTAACGAAATCCTCGCCACATCAGATAAGAGCTTAATCGCTCACCTTTTGCCCGCCATGAAAGCTTTGAAGTCGGCCCTGGACTTAGCAAAAGTGACTGATATTCATGTGTCCTCGCCACACTCGCTTGGGATTTTGTCATCTTCGGAGCCACCGAGTTCGGGTCGGTTCAGACGCGGGTACGACAAGCTAATATTCGCTCCGATTCTCGATTTCCACAGGCAAACCAAGTCGCCCTTCTTGGTTAACCCGTACCCGTTCTTCGGCTTCACAGCACGGACTTTAAACTACGCGCTGTTCAAACCGAACGGTGGCGTTTTCGACAACGTCACGGGTTTGAACTACACCAACATGTTCGATGCGCAGCTTGACGCTGTTTACTCGGCGATGAAGAAGGTTGGATATGGTGACGTGGACATTGTCGTTGCCGAAACCGGGTGGCCCTCTGTGGGTGACCCGACCCAACCCGATGTGAACTTGGCCAACGCGTTGTCTTATAATGGGAACCTCGTGAAACACGTGAATTCAGGGAAAGGAACTCCGTTGATGCCAAACAGGACCTTCCCGACTTACATTTTCGCCTTGTTCAACGAAAACCTTAAACCGACCACCTCGGAGCAGAATTACGGGCTGTTCAAGCCGGATTTGACTCCGGTTTACGACGTAGACATTTTAAGGAATAAGCAGGTAACTTTGTTTAATTATTAATTATTAAATAATTGATATTCTTTTCTTTGCCTCTCATAAAAATAATTAATATTCTTAGGACATTTCTGGGATTCCCTAGTATTTTTTAATTTAATTCCATTGTTATTGTCTTTTAAAAGTCTTTAAAAGCTTTGCCTTTTACCATACCCGGCAAGTTAGATTCGTAAAGCATCAACGGTTCGCAATTTAGATATATTGAAAAGTGTGGGCACATTTATCGAATACTAGCTGTTGTCTACAAAGACGGTGCAGTCCTACTTTTTCATTTGACTAAGCTAACTTTTAACATAATCTAACTGTGCCATATGGCCAAGCTAAGTATTGCACGTTTTTTTCTAATTATTATTCTGATCTTTGACGACTCTTGTCGGCTTTAACGTAAATGCATAGACATCTTTTGTGGAATACAGGATGTACTCAGCTTTTTATTCCAGCTATTGACCAAACTAGCCGTTGTAGGTTGCATATTTAATCTTTTACTATGCTAAAATGTGATATCTTTGAAGGGGTATTTCGGTCACAGAAGTTGGATTCTGACACCCCCTTAGATTTAATCAATCGGAATACACATGGGTCATTGGGGCTATCATCATAATTTAATGCTAATGGATCTTGGTACTAAATACAGTAATTTAATCGCGACCGTCAATTGGTAAATGTGTACAGGCACTGGGTCCCAGTCCTACACCTGGTAATGCAACAGGGCCATCATCATCAGGTGGTGTTCCGGAGGGGAATACTACTACATCAACATCAACATGGTGTGTGCCCAAATCAGACGCAAGCGATGAGGCGCTACAGGCGAACATAGACTACGTGTGCAGCACAGGAGTGGACTGTAAACCAATACAAGATGGTGGGCCCTGCTTTAATCCAAACACTGTGAGATCACACGCTTCTTACGCTATGAATGCTTACTATCAAACCTCTGGTCGCCACCAATTTGACTGTGATTTCAACAACACTGGTGTTATCTCCTACACTGACCCCAGTGAGTTTTTTACTCTACGCCAAACCCCTTCAAATTTATGTGTAATTAAAGAGTAATAACAAATTTGGTTGAATATAATTGAATTCAATTGAGGCTCTTAAAAGTGAAATCATTGATGGATTTAATTGAATTTAATTGAGTCTCTTAAAAGTGCAGGATCCTAAGTAGCCGTAGCTAGGTTATGGACATATTTTAAAGGTGCAAAATGTATATCAGTGGTTAGTAAAATTAAAAAAAAAAAAAAAATCAGATAATTGAACTAAAAAAAAAAAAAAAAAAAAAATCAGATAATTGAACGTTAACACATCAAATTTATAAGTTAACAAAAATTGAATTCCTTGAAAAGCTAACGTTGTGTTTGGGTGGGCAGGTTATGAAGCTTGTACGTACAGTTTCCAAGGGAAAAAATTGGAGAGCTCGTTTGCTGGAGGCTCGTTGAAACGTTGTTCCATGGTAAAAATATTTGTTGTATTAGCTTGCTATTTGATACACTCTTTTACTTTCTAATTTGCTGGTTTTTCATTATTGTAATGTGCGTTAAATTTGTTTGGTGCGTGGGGTAGGTATGGTTAGCCTTTTTGGGTTACAACGGTTGGGCACCTGGGAGAATTAAATTATTGCACCAATTATGTTGTTTAGAATTTATTTAATATTTAGTCTCAAGAGATCCTATGTATAGTAAATATTTTTTATAAAAATCTTGCGTTGAATGTTCTACTCTTTCTTTCTTTTTAGAGTAACGCCAGAATACAATTTTTGTCACATCTTATTTACGTGGCGAATTATAAGTGGTTGAGACATGGTCCTCGCATTTTCTTTCTTTTTATATTTCCTTTACTTTGTGTGCCACTTCAAAGTTTAAATGGTACCGAAAGTGAACGTTGGATCTTATAAAAAAGAAAAAAAAGTTTACGTTGGATAGGCGATGGACTATGCACTTAATTTGATGGAAAGTAAATGTTGGGATGTCCTTTTCCATTTCTTTATATATAAGAAGCTAAACTCAAATTCAAATTTTAATGTTTTGTCCTGAACTCTAATGACCAAGTGGAGTAAACTCTAAAGACAAGCAAAATTAATAGCTGCAAAACTACGAAAGAGCCAAGCCAGCCTGCAAGGCAAAACACAACCCAAAAACTACATTAGTTTGGACTTACGCTAAGCCTGTGTGCTACAACGTTACTCGCATATATTCCCCTATATTTGTCAAAATAGGCTCGTGGGATTGCTTGTGCATTTTTTAGTTGATCAATTATCGTGCCAGGCCTGAGCTCAGTGAATTAGAGTCTAAGCTCTAAATTGGCCCAAACTTTGACTTAACTAGTAACTTAATCTGATTGCTCTTACTTGGAAAAACCAGAATGACAAATCAATCACTTAGTGGAACTCAAATATAATACCTCAATTTCTACCTTGTTCTTACATACCGAAACCCGCTGGGCCGAGCCTCACTTGGGCTCACAACTTATTTGTATGGTAGGCTTGGATTTTCTACTCTGGGTCGTTCTTCTCGCTGAGACCTAACGTTCTCTCTATTCTTTCCTCGTGGGTCTGGGTCACCTTCTCTCTTTGCTCACTCTCTGCATACACTCTTCTTACCGCCCATCCCCCTTTCTTCTTAATACTTCCTGTATTTATAGTCCATAGTTAGTGGAGACGTCATAATTACTTGCTAGTAAGTGCAACTGGCGGTCCAGTATTAACGATCGTAAATGGGTGGTTAGGTGTGAGTGGGATGCGGTGAGGGTGGCGTTGGAACTTGGTTCCCACCCTCACGATAATTCTCGGCAGCGGTGCTTCTCCGAGATACTGCCGGGCAGGTAAAGGGCGGGCGTCCCGAGAGTAGTATATTTATAGTTGTTCGGAAGGCCGTTGCCGAGAAATGATGAAAAGGCAAGGATTGGGCCTGCAACATGCGTGGCCCTGGGGTGGGGCGCCAAATAGAGGGAGACCGGCCTTATGGGCTATACTCCCAGGCCAGGGTCCAAAGCCTGATATAAGAAAAGGTGCGGGGGCCCGTACATTAGCCCCCCCTTGATTCGCTCCCCATTCACGGGGGTGAATCAAGGATCACATGGGGCGAATACTCGTTTGGGAAGTTGAAGGGTCAGTGCCCGGCCGTTGTTGGGCGCATTAATGCATGTCTCAAAAGACGCGTTTGGAACTGACTGACGACCTACCCGTCGTCAGTGTCTGACGGTTCGTGAACCGAAGCATCACGCGTGTGGCAGTTGAGGCGACGGCCCGCGTGGTTTCCCGCCAGGTGGATTATTTAATGCTCCTTACTTTACTCTCACGCCTATAAATAGTTCCTCTAGTTACTGATTTTCACTTTCGCATTCCTCACTTTACAATATCTTACTCTGCCGAGCATCCCTCCTTCGTGGTTCACCCTTTGGCCCAGAACACACTTCCTCCTTAGAGCCTTCAGTAAGTTCCTTTCCCTCTTATTGCTTTTTCTGTTTAGCCAGTTCAGTCTATTCTTTGATAATCATAGCATTTCTTTTCTTGATTTTCTTTGAAAAACACGCTTTGAAAAATGAGTTATTCTCATCTCCTTGCTCCCGGGCATGCTTTGGCTAGATTTAGGGAGGCCTATAACGTTCCTAACGA